>NW_017803157.1:2332551-2532726 GCF_001625305.1 Branchiostoma belcheri
ACGTTACGTTACGTTACGTTACGTCTCGTCTCTCTCTCTCTCTCTCTCTCTCTCTCTCTCTCTCTCTCTCTCTCTCTCTCTCTCTCTCTCTCTCTGTGACTGTCTCTCTATACATGTAATGTTACAGATCTCTATTTCTGTCTTGCTCTATCTCTCTATGTGTGTGTGTGACTGTATCTCCCTCTACATATCTCTATCTCTGTCTTTCTCTCTCTCCCATTTTATGTTTCTCTTTACACACTATATCATAGAGCAAACTGTATCATTGAATTATTGTTTAAAGAGCTTTACTTTGCAAATAACTTACCTATTGAAGCTGGTTCTCCAAATAAAATATTTATTTGTTGATACACTGTGGAACAAGCTTTATTATATGAATGCTTCCCAAATCTGTACAACAGTAAATTTTTTGAGTCTAAGATAAACAAATATCTGTCTTTACAGTCCTTAATTAGCCTTATTTTGAAGTATACATTTTTTAAATAAAAACATGAAGATGAACCTGCCTTTACAATGTATTTTCTGTTAGGGCACGTCAGATGACGAGGCAGGTCAGAGGTCAGGTCGAGCGAACATCCAGATGAGTAAGAGCGGGCAGGTGCCTCCTGAAGGGATGGCTTCATTCCGCACGGCTATAGACTGCTGGAAACTACTGCACAAACAGCATGTCATGGAGAAAGGTACCACTTACATAGTATTAAAGGCATCCAGTGTATTTTCAGGATGGCAGAACAAAAAAAGTATTCTGGATATGAGGAAATCTGTCTGATATTGACACTTATTGTCATTTCTTAGCACATTTTTCTAATCATTTTCTTACTTGAAGCATTTGAAATAGCCCAAAAACAAGCTACGTGAGGCATTTACATTTATTGTTTGTACATAAATTGCTAGAACCAGCCTAAGGTACAAAAGAAGCAACTGTTTCCATCATCTTACTACTGTAAGCCAGCCATCTGGCCATAGCAACCGATTTTTCTCTTTCCCAATTTTTTCCCATAGACGTAAGCATTAAGGGACTTGCCTGAACTGAACACTTGTCCAAAGCAACCCAGACTGGTACTATTTTGTGCAATCTCTGCCCAGGCTATGACCACTGCGTCATTTTCAAGCATGTGGTGGAAGACATTTTTTAATGATAAATAGCAAGAAATATTATGGGATCGCCAGTTTGACTGTATTTGAAAAAAAAAAGAATCCTTGGAGTTGTTGAATGTCCTGAATGCCATGAGAATGAAATGTTGAAAACTTGTCATTTTCCCAGACTTCAGCAGACTGAACCAACACTGGAAGACTGAGGGGTGGGTGTGGCTACAGTCTTTCATCATCGACATGCTTCTATACCAGGTAGAGGATGTGTGCTTGTAGCACAGGCTTGTTCTTTTACAGGGTGGAATCAGGGGTGTTTATCTTTTACGCCTGGCCCGGTAGTTATGGCTCCCACCGTTGAGTCCTTCCGGGCCAGGCTGGAGGCCTGCCCGCCTTAAACCAAGGCCTCCCCCCCCCTAAAGTAGGAGGGTGTAGCCGGGGCTCACATAACATCTTTGAGCCCCGGCAAAGATGAAGATGAAGATGAAGGAATACTTGCCTGTTGGATTTACATGGATCAAAATCCTTTAATTATGTTTACCGAAGGAAAACATATTATATTTG
Organism: Branchiostoma belcheri; assembly: GCF_001625305.1. Taxonomy (NCBI): domain Eukaryota; kingdom Metazoa; phylum Chordata; class Leptocardii; order Amphioxiformes; family Branchiostomatidae; genus Branchiostoma; species Branchiostoma belcheri. Next base: position 2,334,205 of record NW_017803157.1, read on the forward strand.
CTCATTTCCTCCTCTTCTTCTCCAAACACCTAAAAATCGTAGATATTTTCGTAATTAGAGCCTGGAGGAAAATGAAATTCAGCATGCTAGTAGGTTGATACGTTAGACATTGAACCTTGGTCATTTTGGCCAACATAGATGTCAGAAAATGATTTTATTGGCAAAAAATGGGTAAAAAAAGTTGCGTTTTAAGCCAAAAATCGAACAAAAAGAACGCGTTTGGAACATTCGAACAACCATGGAACAATGGAACAGCGTGTTCGATAACCGCGGGTCATTGACCCTAGCGCTACGCACGGAACACCCGAGCTTTCCAAATATGGGCATCCGCCCTTGTATGACACGAGAAGACATCAGTGGACCAATGTAGCGGTAAGTTTTCATTTTTCTTCGTAAAATACGGTCATATGAATACCAGTCTCGAGTAGAGAATATTGCATTGGGATTTTGGGTTCAATATCCACAATTAGGACTGCAGATTTCCACAGAACGCGGGAGACTTTGTTTAACTTTTTGCATGTCATCGCCGGCTCAAAAAAAAAACACTAGCAATTAACTAGCCGGCTCAAATCTAAAAATAAAGCTCTAGTAATTTACTAGCTCCTGACTTGATAGAATCTCGTATGTTTAGCGATTTAGGCTTGTTGCTGTTTTGAAAATAAATTAAACAGAATTGTGTTCATCCGTAACTATTGTCGACTTTGTATTATGTAGGTGCGGGGCAGGGGGAGGGGGGCGTTTGTTTACGTTTATTACTCATGATATAACAATTAACATGGATACTAGTATAACATTACATTTTGTCGTTTTGTCAGACAGTTTCAATCTTTTTTCGGGATAACACAGTACAGTACACGGGATAAGCATCAAATCGGGATTCATGGCGATATCCCGCGGGATTTTTCGGGAACCATGTTGACTAAGATTTTTACAGACAGACGGTGCAGCGCATGTTTGTTTCCAAATTATGCATGATGATAACAGTAGCACAAACGAATAGTGTTTTTAATCAAATGTTGTTTTTTTTTTGATATCGAAAATTTTAGTGGCTTAATAATGTTTAGAACGATAACAAAATAATACAACCGTCTTGGTACGAGAATTTTTGTCTGACCTTGCGATGTGGACAGCCCGCTAAGTACTGCTTTTGATGTCACCCGACCCGCGCTATCTCAGATATAAAATCGATCTAACACAGCCACTCGAGAAGTTCTTCTCCTAGATATGGGAGGTCGACGCACGGAGTTGCGGAAGAGAGATTAAACATTATACAAAAGAGGGGGCGAAGCATAATTCCAAGGTTCTTTACGCCCTTGGCTTGTTTACGACGATCAAGAATTGATACATTTCGTGTTGCTGGGACTGGCACATGTTGCCATAGAAACGACACGCAGCATAGCTAGCAGACCGCGCGGCGCCAATCACAGCACACAGACGGGGACCCGCCCACTGGCTGGGAGGTAAGATTTCAAACTCAAAGGCTCGATTCTCCGCCCCAGAGACTTCTGCCGCCTGACGTATTGTAGCGATTTTCCGCCTCAGCCCTGCACGCGGCATTCTATTTTTCTCATCCCGATTTCATTCCAAAACGTTTTTCACAAGTGACATCGAGAACTAGAATGCTTTTTCCACCGGAAGAATTTTTGCCAGCCGCATTGAAGAACTTGCTTTCAGGGTAATACGTACGTGAATGAACGTGGCCGGATCGTTGTTGATTGTTGATGCAAGGGTTTATTCATACGTGTTTGGGGAGGGGACTGAGACGCATGCCCCGATTTTGATGGGCAAACTTTCCTAATTTTCGTAATACAGAGACTACTTGACGCTCACGAGAACACGAGAAGACTTCAACAAGCCAATTTAGTACAATATGTCACAATGAAACTCAACTCCAGCCGGTACGCCCCGTTTTATTAGATGGTTTATAAACTTGACAGATTGATTGTTTATATATAAAACTTGCCGAAAAATTCACTGGAGACGAAGAGGTTATTACAAATTCATTCCTGCTATTTTCTTACAGTTTTGTGAGTTTTCGCTGCACAAGAGCTTTTTAAAAATTTAGCAGTTCAGCTATGACCGGGTGAGGAACGCGTTGTACACAATATACACAATTATGGCAATGTTGACTGACGTCAGGGTGCTCCATTGGCCCTGCCCAGATCGCCCGACAGGACGTAAAACATTTGGCACGCCGCCATCGGTGATAGGACCCGCGGTAGACTTTGAGATCTCGCATCAAGTTTGTTTTTTTTTTCGCTCCGCGGTACGCAAGACACGCGGATATCTCGCGGGATTTATCGGGACGCCTATCCCGAAAAATTCCGCATCCCGATGATGCATATCCCGTGAAGTTAGCTCTCATAATAAGGATAATTTCCTATAGGAATTTGACAGAAGAAATAGTGTTGGGGCTTCAATATATATGAAGAAATATGTGAACGTCTGGTTTCACTTAATTTGTAACTTGAGTCTTATGCTTGCGTTGTTATTCTTTCATTGCATACAGACAACAGTGTTCTCTGTATTAACAAATTGGTCTGCTGTAAAATTTTGATATATATCATATACCCCCTTTGACATATATTATATACCCTCTTGGACCCCGACTGATATATTTATACATTTGTATACATATGTATTATGCTTTCCTTTTGTGGTCCAATGACTTAGACATATATTATCAGTTTCTGCTCACTTTGCTTACTCTCCTTTTTGTATCCTCTACTAGGAAAGGAAGCAGAACTTGGTCCGTGAGAAACTGGGGAGGAACCTAACAGAGCTGAACCCAGCCATCCACAGAAGGATACAGCACATACATGCACATCGCTACCATTTCGAAACACATTATATCTCCAATTTGGCCAGTAAATATTCATTATGTATGTTAAGTTGCATAATATATGTAAGTCATGTATAGCTTTTTAAGTATGTATGTATGGTTTTATAGAGTGTGTAGTTCCAATATTTTACACAACTGTAGATTTTCATCATCATTGCAATGATTTTCATATTAATGTTCAAAGAACACTTATTATAGAAGTGGGTATAATTGACTGGCTCGGCAATCAAAAGAACCCAACAAAACTGGCTTGATATATATCTTATGTACTGTAGTATAAAGACTAAAGTGTACTATAGGAATTGGTTCTTCATATCATTGTATGTCATTTCATTATATGTATATGATATACGTACTTACAATGAGCCTTCTGTCATGTATTTGTAATAATAATAAACTTATTATCATTATTATTTCAGCATACGTCCTGTTTACTATTTACAAAAATGTAATAAGGTTGTGAGACGAGCTCAACAAAGTCGTTTGTAATTAAAGCTGTCAAAAAGACTTGAAGTTTACTTGCAGTCTGCAGAGGATGTCATTGATTAAAGTTACATGCTGTGGCCTAATTGCAAACATGGTAAGAGTGTGTGCTGATTGTATAATATATACTAGTATCTCCTATACATGCCACTACAAGACTAGTCTATGGTAATGATCTTTGAGTGGCAGACCGGTAGATTTTAAACTTGGCCTTACAACGGCAAAAACATTCAAATTCCCCAGTTATAACGTTAATGTTACTCTATAATAACAGTACATAAAAGTCAGTAATATAAGCAAAATATCCTTCTACCCATCCTTTCCCAATAACGGTATAACGTTAAATCGTAGGCAAGACCATCCTGAGGTAAACATATTGCATTTGCTTGCAAATGTTACCTTTCTAGTTTTTTTTCTGTAATTGCACTGGTGCAGGTAACATAGAAAATAACCTGCTTCAGACAAATTTTACCTGTACCACTCGATCAGGCTTTAGCAAGTATAGGTCATACTAAATACTGTTCAGAAACCACTGCCATTATTTCTTTTATACTTCATTGGTGGTAACAGCTCATGCAGCAAATAAAAATCCACATACATATGTACACCTACATGTACGTATATAAACCCAGTACATGGACCAGTTCAGGTAGACAACAGAAATACCTGCACAGCTCTAATTTTACGTGCACTAAGGTCCATATACACCCAGTATTTTGAGCCCTGAACCTGCATTTAGTTCCTGATGCCTCTACTTTGCAGGGAGACCAACAGAAAGCTGTCAGTCTACTGGAGGAGTTGTTGGGTAGCTGTAGTGGTAAGGACCAGGAGGATAACAGACAGGTATATTTGTCGTTTGTCTGAAACATTCCTTCTTTACTATCTATGTCAACTGAACAGTTCATTTTGTACTTCAACCTTGTTTCACTTGCACAGATATTGTGGCCTTAGATTTGGGTTTGTGTGGTTTATCTAGATAGTAATACTTTTTTATGTATAAACAATGACTGATGGATTTGTATTTTGTCTATTTTCAGACTCTCCTTAGGTTGTCCCTCCAGCTTAGCTCCTGTCAATTCTGTCTTGGCAATTATCAAGTGAGTTTTTACTGTAATAAAGCCTTTAAAATATGTGGTAGATAATCAACAACACTGATCACCCTAAAATTGGAAAAATACATGCAATTCAGATACATGACACAAAAGATACATGAACTTTTCTAGCTCCATGATCTGACACCTGAACAATGAAACATTGTATGATCAGTTTTCCAACATTGACATTGAAAAAAGTGTTCTCATGCAAGTTTTGCTTTGTTAAACTGTATTGTATAAGTTGGATCACTAGAGATCACTACCAAAGTCTTAAAAAAAAGAAAAGAAAATCCCTACCTATTGACCCTATTGTTTTAGGACTGAAACAGGAAACACAACATTTCTTCCTAGGCCTTTAGTAGTAAAATGTTGTAAAGAAATCAACTTTTTTGCCTGTACAGAGAGCATGTGAGCTTGCCTTGGATGCCATTGCAGAGCTGCCAGTAGAAGTACAGCCTGGGGATACTGTTCCATCTAAACAGCAGAAAGCTGACAAAGAAAGTAAGTCACAGGTGGTTTTTAGTTTGTATGCAGTGGATTGTTTTGACTGTCTATGGTGACTTTTAACGTCATCCAATGCAATTTCAGGGCGTCAAAAACTGGATTTTCAAACTTCTGGCCATTCTTTTAAAAAAAAGTAGTAAGTTGGTTCAATCCTATCTCATTGTACATGTCTTCTACAGTAGAAAAAAGCTACTAGTATTCCTTTGCTGTGACCTGCACTTAACCCAGTGGGTATGTATGTACAGTAAAGTCCTTCATTCACTCATTCATTCATTCATTCTTTTTTTTTCAGGTCGACAGTTACTGATGCTGTCCTGTACAGAAGCTGACATCCTTCCCTACTGTGTGCATGTGCTGGTCACATGTCTCAAAGTGGGTACTCAAACTGGCCAATCAGAAGTTGGCACTTAAACAGTCTGACCAATCACGAATGAAATAGGCAGTTTAAACTTTGATAATTACCTGCTTTAGAATATAGAATCAAGCTAGGTTTTTTCTGCAAAGTTCAACTGTAGTTACAGTATTTTCAGTCTGTAACCATTCTAAAGTTACATTTCATTAACTGATTGTTAGTTTCTAAGACATAAATCATTCAAGACCAATATCTTCAAAAGATTTCCAGTGAGGGTTGGTGGAAAAAGGAGTCCAGTCCAATCGGCGGAAATAGCAGTCCAGTCTGATTTGGGGGTGGAAAAAGTAGTCGGGTGGTTTCTGCTTGTAGTAGCGCCCCCCTAATCGGACTGGACTCCTTTTTCCACCAACCCTTTCTAGTGATGATTACATCGTATTTAAAAACTTTGTTTGTTTGTTTGTTTGTTTGTGCAGAGAAATGCCCTGGGTGACTCGGAGGATGACATGTCCTTAGGTCACCTGATGGTCATGCTGCAGTATGATTGGCCCAGCCAGGAGGCACTGTTTATCAAAGCTGTGGAAAAGATTGTTCAGCAAGGGAGCTTCACCTACAACATCTTCTTCAACTATGTCATCAGTATCCTTCAGAATCATTCATTCATTCCTTCATTGAAGTTGTCCATCCATCCATCCTCTCATCGTGAATACAATGTCATGTACATGTAGTTTCATCAGGTTGGTAAGTTACTGAGTAAAGACGCTCTTTTTACACAACCAAGTGTTTTATTCACAGCTGACGTTTCGATGACCGTCTGTCACCTTCCTCATGGCAATTCTGACTGGTTCACATTGCACTGCAGCACAGGTGTCACTGCTGTAGATTTCATTTGGGAATGCATCTATAGCAGCGACACCTGTTCTGTGCAATGTGAACCAGTGAGAATTGCCCTGAGGAAGGTGACAGGCATGTATTTTGTCAAGGAATCAGGTTAGAATCTCGAGTGTGACCTTGACTGAATGTCAGACATTGATATGCTGGAGGAGTTTGCCTTCCTGAAGACCCCAGAAGGTGGCAAAATTAACCTGGATCTTCTGCCTGTCAGCACAACAGCCATATCCAGGTAAGGTGGCCAGTTCAGAATTTTCTTGTGCCTGTATAAAATGTCACTGCAAAAAGTAGGCACATGTCAGTATCACTATCAGTGTTACCTTGTGCAAGGTAACTTTTTCATTCTAGTCCTTACATGTGTATAATGTCGTGAGAACCTTATGTGACTGTCATACTGTATGTGTATGCTCTCTAATCTTTAGTATCTTTAACTATTGCTGGTATCTGTTCTGTTTTGATTTTATATCCTCTCTGTCACATTTTGCTCACCACTTTCCATTCTGTGTGTTTCTTGGTACGTTTTTACATGTCAAGTTTCACCTGATGCCCCCTCCCCACTCTTCAGCATGCTACAATTAGTAACAAACTACTTTGTTTTCCTAACTTTCCATCTAACTCTTCCTGTTGTCTAACTGATAGTTGCTGCTAACATCACTGGTTTCTTATTCTATCCTGTTGCCTAACTGATAGTTCCTGCTAACATGGCTGGTTTCCCATGTCTCTTATTCTATCCTGTTGCCTAACTGCATACACAGGTCTCCAACACCAGTTCAGAGGTATGGACTGGGCAACAAACCTTATTGTGAAAGACGTTAACGTCCTTGAGTAAAGAGACTCTTTACCATCTGTCACCTTCCTCAGGGCAATTCTGACTGGTTCACATTGCACTGCAGCACAGGTGTCGCTGCTGCAGATGCATTCCCAAATCTGATGGAACTATTCACGGATGTTAACGTTCTTGTTTCGTGGTTCTTATTGGTTTTCTTATTTCAGCTGTTGATATTGCACTAACCAGTAGAAGTTGATTGCCCAGTTAATTTGACATATGATATCTGTCAGTTTGAATATTGACTGTTACAATTGTATTCGAAACTATAAGGAAATGTACAAATGTATCTCTGTCCATGATATTATAGGAAAAACACACATAAGAACTACAACTCTTCATTGATTAATAAATTGTTTTAATACTGTTTGAAACACAATAAAGAGACATTGCAAACATTCTCTAAGCAACAAGTCTTAAATGATTTCTGTATCTGTATAGCCGGTATAACCGCCTTTCGGCGTAACACACCGGCTTCTGTATCTGTATAGCCAACATAACCGCCCTTCGGCCTAACAGTAACACACCAGCTTCCGTTTCTGTATAGTCTTCTTTTACACCTTTGTGATTTCAATCATCATGTTATTCTATTAAATCAAATTTCCATACATGATTGTATGATTTCAGACAGAGGACAGTGACGAGAGGAGTCCACAAAGGTGTGAAAGAAGACTTCCGATTGGCCATGGAGCGCCAGGTCGCGCGCTGTTCTGAACATGTGGACACTCTTATCAAGAAGTTCCTGACAGAAGAGAGAGATATCATCCTACAGAACCTGTTGTAGATGCTATTGTCTAGCACTTTTTTCAATATTGACATGCCTATAACCAGGATTTTGAATGTGTTCTTTCCATTGTCTGAGGGACCAGTGAGTGCTAAAGGTGCAAGGCTTCTACTGGCATGCTCCCCCAGATAATTTTGAAAATTGAACCTTCTGAAATGGCATTTCTTTCATTTTTGAGGGGATTTCAAAGGAAAAATGAGACGTAACTTTTTATTCAATGACAAAGTGAGCAGTTTTTCCAGTATTCCAGCCACACTGGTGATACAATCAGTCTATCTTTTAAAGAAAAATATAGGACCTTTAGAACCCCCCTGGCTACAGGCATAATTGATTATGATGATGATGAACATCACATCTACATGCTGAATTCCTTTTTTCTTCAGCACTACGTACATGTACATTTTAGGAGTATCACAAAAATTAAAAAGGAAATAGACACCATAGGAAAGTTGACATCTTGTAAATATACATTCGTGTAGTATGAACTATGTGTCATGTCTTTCATTTCTTAAATCATAATTTTGTTATGGTTGTTGGTCCATCGAATGCATATATTCGAAATACTATCAATGGACAACCACCTCTTGACTACAGATTGATGCATAACCTCTAACCTTCTACCCTCCTTGGGCATATTAGGCTGTGTTAGGAAGAACTTTATTGACACAACAAAAGTACAGTGACTTTCGTAAGGTCTTAAACTACATGTAGACATGCAGACAGATACGTGGGTACAACAAAATTGACCTACGTACAAGACAATAGATGAATCAACTTGTACTACTTGTTCTAAGGTCTAAACATTCTTTGATATATTTACCTACTTCTACACGGTAACTAGTACCTTCTAGAATGAAATTAGGTTAAGTATCGCTCACGTGGGCTGCTAATGGTTAAAAAATGTTGCTGTTGTCCCGTTATCACATCGTACCAACGGCCAGTTAGACTGTGTCTTGGCTCCCAACAATTTGAAGGGGCCAAAGCACACAGGTCTGTTTACCTGTATGGGCGGTCCTTGCTGAACGTAGCTGATGATGACCCGGCAAAATAAATTTATGTCCGGAGTAGCTCTGTTTGCTCACTCTTTGTTAGTTCTGTTGTCGGTTGGGAAATTATTTACAAAGCTTCCTAAATCCCCAAGCTTGAAGCCCGCCATTTTCTTCTTTTTGGATCTGTTCTATCCGAAAAGCTTGCGTGCGTGTATTCCCTCCACACGTATATTTTTGACGGGGAAGGTGTTTAAATCGTTGGTCGGTACAGGAAATATACATCTGTGTTGTGTGTCAGAGGTGACGACAGGAGCACGAGGTGCCGTAACCTTTGTGTGGAACGCAAACACACCTTTGGCACCTGTTCCCTGGACGCGGTAAGACTTGCCGGACATTTCTCAAGACTTACTCTTAAAACCAAGACGTCGTTTTTGCCTTCTCCACAGCAATGGATACTGGGGGAAGGTGGAAGGTAAGTGTTTCTTATATCACACCTCAGTGTACAATATTCTTAAAGTCTGATGTCTTAGCCTCTAGATACGGGCCCTTTCACGCATCTGCAAACAGTAGTTGCGTATGACTCTACCTAATGGTTGGACAACAAGGGAATAACAGTTATATATAAGCTTAAGGTCACTTCGTATTTGTAAGCGTTCCTATTCCTCCTGAACATGTAGCCTTCTTATATACTGGTGTGTACATGTACTGGAGTTATAAGATTAACTCTTTCATTGCAAGTTCATGCCCGAGGGATAATTGCAAACTGGCAAGCTAAGGACGATGAGTACAGAATTTGAGATAGTAACTTCATATTGTTATTTAGGAATGGTCGTTAACGCTGCTGGTACTTTCAAGGCGAACAACAAGCACTTGTACAGTAGAGGTCTTAAAGCTTTATTCGGTATTAATCAATCATTAGACAAAGCTGATGCTCCTTTATCCGTCAGAAACAAACTTTTCGACACCTGCGTCAAACCTTCAATTCTTTATGGATCGGAAATCTGGGGATCAGTCAAAAGCTCCAAACTCTGCCCCATCGAATCCATCCACCTGAAATTCTGTAAACAAACCCTTCGCGTCCCGAGATCAGCTTGTGGCCTCGCTGTAAGAGCGGAATTAGGGAGGTTTCCCATTCAAGTGGAAGCCACCCTAAACGCTATCAAGCACTTGCTTAGACTACGCCAGAAAGTACCAGCCGATAGTTTTCAAGCTGACGCTCTATCTTGTCAGCTAGAGTTAGACAAAGCTGGAGCCAAATGTTGGGCATCAGGAGTGCGAAAGTCCCTGGAAGAGTGTGGTTATGGTTACATTTGGCACTGTCCCCTCTCATACAACACAAATGCGTCTCAAATTATTAACTCCATCCATCAGCGACTAAAAGACATTTACATCCAAACCTTCTTTAAAGAAATACACAATGACACCAGAGGTGGTCCTGCTAAAAACAAACTTAGGACCTATAGACTGTTCAAATTGGCCTACAATGAAGAACAGTACCTAAATATCGACAACACACGGCACAAAAACGCCGTCACAAAACTACGGATCAGCTGCCATAAACTGCACATTGAGACCGGTCGACATAACCGCACTCCCCTGGAACAACGTATTTGTCGATACTGTAATCTAGATAGAATAGAAGATGAACATCATTTTGTAGTAGAATGTAGTTTGTATAACAGTGCGAGAATTGAACTTTATAGACGAATAACATCGATGTTTCCCCACTTTACACACCTAAGTAATACAGACAAATTCACATTTTTAATGAACTTAGACAAACCCTCGATCCTTAAACTTGTATGTTCTTATCTTTTCAACATCACAGAGAAGCGAAGAGAAGTCGAAATTATGTAACAGACTGTAGTGCTAGTACTAGATTGATCTTGTTGTGTACATGTATATATTTGTGTATTCAAGTTAACCTTTGTACCTAACCCAGTGGGTATGTTTGTACAATAAAGGTCTTCATTCATTCATTCATTGAAGAATGGTATAAAACTGTCGGCTAACATAAAATACACAGGGAAGACAAACATGCTGGCGACTAACATTTCTCTTTTTTTATCAGGCAAAACGAAGAAGATATGAGAAAAAAACAACAACAGTTAAGATCGAGGACGGTAAGGGTTGCTGTGCAGGATGCCGGGACAAACTGTCGTCACTGCTGAAGAACTTCTACGTCCAAGTCCTGATCATCGTGGTCTTCCCGCTCGGCTTGTACCTAGTGGATCTCCTGACTGATATCCTCCTAGCGGTTTCATACTACAACAGCAGGGACTACACCTGGTTCGGACTGACTCTAGCCTTCATCCTGCTACCGTCCATCGTCATGCAGGTGTGGACGTGGGTTTGTTTAGGAAATGAAAACCAGGAGATGGACAGGGTTATCACCCGGGGGTGGTGGGTGCTGGTCCTGTGCGTGCTACAGTTGGGCGTGTTCGTGGACTACTGGGTCCTGTACCAGCGGTTTAAGAGAGGGTCTGACATCGGGGACAGTAAGTACGCTTTCCTGCCGCAGATTCACCTAGTGGAGACGATGCTGGAAGCAGTGCCGCAGCTGTGTCTACAGCTCTACATCACCATCGTGCAGCACTACAGGAGCAAAGGAGAGGAGCCCGGCATCGTCAACATCTCTTTCATCCACGACAACACCGGGACGGCCACTAGTAGTGCCCAGACGGGCGGTTCTCCAACTCCGCCCGTGAACCTTCAGATGATCTTCTCGGTTACGACCTCCCTGCTTGCCGCCGTGAAGGCCCTGATGGTGTACGAGTACTACTACTGGAAGCGCGGCAAGAAGGGGACTCAGGTCGTCAGTAACGTGCTGTTCGCAGCGTGGAAGATTGTGGAGGTGTGCTGCAGGGTGGCCACCATCGCGCTATTCAGCTCGCTCCTGATGCCGTACATCGCCCTGCCTATTGCCCTGCACTGGGTCGTCATGGCGGTAGTGGAAACCAAGGTACTTGTATTCTGTGGCTTTGTACGGCCTTTGGTAGAGTACGCCTGTCCAGTGTGGCACCCAGGTCTGACTAGTTCACAGTCTAAGTACATAGAAGTAGTACAGAAGAGGGCGTGCAGGATAATCCTAGGCAGAAACTATGTTAGCTATGACAGAGCAATAGAACAACTATCACTCACACCTTTGTATTTGAGACGCCGTAACCTATGTGTAAACTTTGCAATGTCGACAGCTAAATCTCCCAACTTCTCTGGTTGGCTACCTCCTAAACGTGGACGCCTGCATGGCAGAGAACTGAGATCAAAGGACAACTTCACGCAGTTTAGCTGCAGGACGTCTAGGTTTAAGAATAGTGTTTTATCTTTTATTGTTGAGCTGCTGAACCATTATTGATAAACTTTAATGTGTATCATGCCCCAATTCAGCCATGTAAGGCTACAATGGTATGTGTGTTGTATATGATAAATAAACCAGTTCATTCATTCATTCAAGGTGGGGAAGACGCAAGCCGCGGTACAGGGGGAGGAACAGCAGCTGAAGCTCCAGCCCGTTTGGGTCAGCATTCTGGCCGTGGCGCCGATCGACGTGGTGAGTTGGGTGACGTTCACCCGGCAGCACACCGTGGTACCTCTGGTGACCAACACCATCCTGGTCACGGTGGAGAACTACACCATGGTCACGCTGTGGTACGTGTTCAGCCCGTACCGCTGGTACGGTACCACGGCGCTGGCGGTACTGGCGACGGGGTACGCGGTGTCCGTGGTACTGAACGTGGTGTACCACGTCTACACGCTGCGGAAGCGGGCTGGGTCCTTACGCCGGGACAGGATGACGCACTACATCAAGACTCGCACCTCCAACTCTGGTGGTTACACCAAGACCACCACTATAGAGTGGTCCAAGACGACGTACACCAAGATGTTGGACATGGTTATACAGCACTGGTAACGCACTTGGGCACACATATAACTATCGCAGAGTGGAACTCACTGTCACCAAGTACAGTAGAGGCATTGTCATTAGATAGCTTTAAACAATGTCTAGAGTTAGAAGTTCAAGGGTTAGGTGTAACAAGTCGATCGGTGTAATATAGCCAGCTGCCGCCGCGCCGCGTGCCTGCGAAGCTGGTGTGTTACGCCGAAAGGCAGTTATACCGGCTATACATATACAGATACAGATACCCGTGTAGCCCAGATACAATAGTCAACGTATGGGAAAACCAATGGTGCCACATAGATGTACGGACGAATCGAAAAATTTAGCAAGAAAACAGTTATAGAATCTAGATCTGCAACTATATTGTAACTCGTATATTGTTATCGATAATATTTTGTAGTTTTAGTTGTAGGATAGTTTAATTAAGTTAAATTAAGTTTTACTTCCATTGTAATACATTGCACCATACACGATTGTCGAGCAATAAAGTTCATTATTTTCTGTATATTTGTAAAGAGATAGGAACCCGTAGTACCTGTACCTCTGTGACATACATAGTGAGGTTCTCAGAGTAAACGTGGCAATGACAGAAGAAATAAGCAGTAGAACTCAGTATTATAGGGGTGTTTTTAAAAGAATATTAATCACTCTGATGAAGGCCAAACGTTGCTAATAAAATACTTGTGTTCTTAGCTGTCATAGTAATAAGAATGATGCTCATTCAGAATGCCAGTGTATAGCTATATAGCCATTCCATAGCTACCATTGCATTCAATTAGGAAAGTCTTTTTTTTTAGATGTACCATAAGTATCGGCGAGAATTAATGATAAATTATGGATATCTTTCATGTATCACCATTACCAGCAGGTATCCCTCTAAAAAGATGGTAATTCTCTGGTGTAATGGCCGTGGGTAGCGTTTTGTGTGGATACACAATATCGATGGTGTTAGAGATTTGTTTGTTTGTTTGTTTGAATCATTCTTTATTCATGAGAAGCTCAAATATCGACCTACAGGCCGCTTTTAATTGAGGTAAGAGGTAAGGTAGGTTCAGACAACATTTTATAACAAATATACCGTTTATATCATCACATACATGGTACAAAATACGCACATAGGAGTGAGATCTGGTACATGGTTCGTGCGTTATCTTTCTTGTTATGCTACATTTTGGATGAGTAAAGCAAATGAGTTTAAGTATGTTGTTGGAAATGGACTCGCCTCTTCATCTTATTCTTTCTGGTCAGCCAGGATTCACTCAAGACCTTTCAAGTCCTTTATTTACCTTTAGGCCGCGCACTAGCCCTGGCCTCGTCCGTGAAGTGTGAACCCTCAGAGGGCTAGGGGTTGGTGTTGGAAAAAAGCGAAGGACAAGTGGCTTTTTTTCGTACTTTTCTTTAATGTTTTAAATGATGTTTTAACGGCAAAGAGCCTTCCTTTCTTCATGTCAAGTCTAGAAAGTCAGTTTAAGTTTAATCAGCACGACCTGAATAATTGGACAGTGTTGTAATGTTGAAATTGATGTTTTAACTGCAAAGAGCCCTCCTTTCTATGCCCATATCTAGAAAGTCAGCTAAAGTTTCATTAGCATGGCGTAAGTGATAGAGCTGTCATAACACAGTACATAACCGAGTGGCGTAACAAATTGCCCGGGGGCCTCTCTGTAAACACACGGCATGGAGGGTGAACAGCGTACCGGTACACCGACTGTTGGAGGACGCACACGTTCCAAACTGCACGTAGGCCAATTTCTAGCCTCTACGAGGCTTCGGAAAGCGACTGGAAAGAGAAGCAATTTGACAACTAGACAGATAATATATGCCAGTGGAGTTGGTCCTGGGAGTGGCAAACTGTTCTTTTAGCGCGGACCAACTCCACTGGTACATCATCTGTCTATTTGACCAATTTCTACTCTTACCAGCCGCTTCCCGAAGACTGGTAGAGGCTGGCCTATTTCCTCAAAAGGGACATCTCTTTGCTGCCCAAAACTGCTCAGAACAAATATTAAATATTAGTTTTTGATATCAAAAGAAAGAGGCAAAGATACATCTTCGTTGAAGCATACGTCTTTTGATCTACGGTAATATCCAATATTTTATAATATGTACTTTTATTCGTCCGTTTACTTTGAACTTTATTTTTCTCATCCTTGACATTGCTTGACCACTTGACAAAGAAATAACAAAGGTTCCAGTTTCAGTCTTGCATCACAAGTTAAGTGTATAGGTGTATATAAAGGAACGTGTCCTTAGCAAGACCACATCAGTTTGTCGGGAACGGTCTGAAGAGAAGGTATGTTGTGTTATATTGTGTTGTGTTCTTGCATGATGGGCATGGGGAAACTTGTACCAAAGTAGTTTTAAACCTACTTCGACCAGTTCAATACATATTATACAGATTAGTGTTTATTATATTTTGTCAATTGTAAGAGTATAAACACAATTACAAGTGACGTGAAATTGTTTTTAATAAAAGCATTCCGTACAAATAGGCAAAATGGGTCTTAGTAATGATGACGAGACTTTTTTGACCATCTCAATACATTTTTTTCAAGATTTATGTTTTTAATATATTTTGGTCAATTGTAAAAGTGCATAACACAAGTAACGTTCTTTGAAATCTTTCCATAAAGAACCACTTTCCATACAAGAAGGTGCAAGAGTCCGGACTTTTTCGACCATCTCAATACATTTTTTTCAAGATTGATGTTTTTAATATATTTTTGGTCAATTGTAAAAGTACATAACACAAGTAACGTTCTTTAAAATCTTTCCATATTAAAAAAAAGAACCACTTTCCGTACAAAAAGTCAGAATGAGTCTCCGTGGTGCTGACAAGACGGCCGTGGAGCAATCCTGGACACGGCTGGTCCAGTCGTCCTTCCAAGACGCTGGCGAGAAAGTCTTTCTCAAGTAAGCCTTCTTAACTTCGCCCGATTTTCACCACTCCTTGGTATACTATCTATCGTTTGCGAGTGATTGTGCAGTGTTGTCTACGCTTCCCGTGTGTTTTTTTCTATTGTCCACCTCAGATTATTTTTTTATGTTATAGCCCGTATAAATTTTAATACTTCTACAAACATGAAAAAAAGTATTAGACTGTTTTCGTTCGAGAAGGTTAAGGCCTTCTGAGGACAAAGTTGTTCGACTCAAAAGTGTATGTATGCACTTTTGTACTCACGCCATTTTTGAAAAGTCTGTCTGTATCTTTCTAATATCCAGGCTACTCAAGAATGATTCTACTAAGGCGAACTTCAAGAAGTTCAAAGACATCCCATACAGCAAACTTGCTGGTAATGACGCCGTCCGTGAGCATGGTGGGAAGGTAAGTAGGTAAAGACCTTTACATTTCGGAAGAACACGCCTGATCAAAGGTCCACTTTTTATCTAAAGGTAGAAGATTTTTCCTTAAAAGTTGGGCTGATGTGTATCACCAGCGGGACTGGAATACTATTTGTCCTATTTTGTCTTTCATAGCCCTCTCAAAAACGCAAAACTGTCATTTCAAAAGGTTCCATTTTCAAACTTTTCTGGGGGAGCATGCCCCCGACACCCCTACGGCGCCCGTTTAGGTAGGAAGAATCCCCCCACCATAATTACATAGCTTGTTTTTGTTCGCTAGGTAATTCAGGTGTTGGATGACTTCATCAAAGGTCTGGACGGCAGCGGGTGTGAGGCCGTGAAGAAGGCCGCACGACTCCACAAGGCGGCCGGCATGACTCACGACCAGATCGACGTAAGTCAGCATATACTAACGAATAGTTAGTGTGTGTGAGGTGTTGCCACTTCGCTGTTTAATATAGCCCCTTCGTTGTTTGATATAGCCCCTTCGCTGTTTAATATAGCCCCTTCGCTGAGCACAACTTTGTACCAATGGTCCTTCGTAATAGCCTATAGACAATAGAGTTTAAACTTTGTTCAGCGCGTGCATCATACATCTGACAAAGTTTGACGAGATCGACTGAAAATTTATGGTGAATTTCTTCCTTGTGTTGGAACCCAGCTGAAGTTTGAACTCTATAGCCATGGATTCTACCAACACAGATCAGCTTTCATTCACTGCTCAGTTAAAGGCATCAAATGTAATCTTGAAAACATTGATTTTTCTTTTCCCTCCTCAGCTTATGAAGCCTGCCCTGTGTGAGGTGTTGGACGAGGCGGGATGCGGCGACGCCAAGGCCTCCTGGGAGGAGCTGTGGCGCCTGTTCATGGCCGCGCACCGCGACGTGTACTGAGCGCCCCCTAGCGACATTGACGTGAAATACAAGCACGTCTAGCAGCCAGACAACTTTTAAAACAGTAACTACATGTACGTTTATTTTATTTTATTCACATTTATTTTCCGAGGATGAGGCAAAAAGTTATAAAACTTATCTCAGCCCTCTCCTCACACATAAAAGGAAACAATAAAACAAAGTAATAATAATAATAAGAAGAAGAAATGACAAGGGTACATAATGAGCTGGTGTATAACATGTACGTTTGATAACGTTACAAGCGCAATAGAATTCCATACATGTTTTTCCTTTTTAAACAGTGTACTTTGTTACTGTGGCATTATATAACACCCACTTCGCTGTTGAACATAGCCCCTTCGCTTAGCACAACTTTGTACCGATGGTCCTTCGTAAGAGCTACATGTATAATGGGGATACAGAGAAATTGGTTCAGTGCTTACGATGGACCATTGGTACAAAAACTGCGCTCAGCGAAGAGGCTGTTTCCATCGCAATTACGTATGTACAACAGTAATAGCAATCTCTACAAAAATGTCAAAAATATGGTTTGATATCAGGCAAGGAAGTCTCAATGTACATATAAACTTCCAATTAATTGGAATGTGATTTTTTGTACTGTTTAATTAATTTCTTGAAAATGTCTTTAAAACGTTAAAAAGGTGACACTTAATTTCATGTTATCACAGACAAACTCCAAGAGGAATAGATGGGCAGTTATTTCGTACAGGCAAAAGGCAGAAAAAAAAACTCGTAACTACATGAACAAATTACTTCTTTCCAACGCGGCGCCTGAAGGCAAATGGTCGCCTCAAGATTCTTCGAAAATTTCTAGTCAGTCCAGCACGTAAAAGTAATGTGTCTGCTGAGATAAGGATCTAAAGGACACCTCTTATCAACTTAAAAACCTGAGAGTTTGCAGAGAAGCGCGCCATCAGACGACTCAATGATGTATGGATCACCGCGAGCCAAAACGTCGTCCTATTGTTTGACCCACAATGCCCCGGTCAGCCTCCGGACAGGATTAACAGCCGAACTAACTACCTCTCAGCACCTGCACAATTCATCCATGTCATCCACAAAAACACTGCTTAATTAAAAGCCCATTTTGTAACCCCATTGTCCAAGGATCTTGTACGCGCCGCTCAGGGGGAAATGTCAGATTTCTTATCAGGAAAAAATTGATGTCAAAGGAATTATGAAGAACAAAAGGACACGCGTTTTGCTTGCCAGAAAAACTTTGAAGCCAGTAAATATGAGGGATGTCTAATATGTAGTCTACTGTAGTCTAAGTATCGACAGTTTACTAACTGATCATAGACATATCGAAAAAGACTAAGAAAAAAGACATGTCTGGCTGAAATTGTAATAGAGATCCCATTAAGATTTGAGACATGGGGTCTACCAAAATACTTTGTCATTATTTATTTCACTCAGAATGTCAATTCAGCCCTATTTGTTGCTTCTATCAAGCTTCAGAAGCCTAAGGAAATGGTATAATATCCTCCAAATGGGAGCGACAACATCCTTTAGCGGACCAACTCCCGACATGTTGTATTTCTACTCTTTCCAGCAGCTACCAGAGACTATCTATTTGACTTCCCATTTAATGTTCTCCGTTGAACCTTATCATTTTTGGGTGAAAATGTAGAAGCTATGTTACATGTGTTCTGTCCAGATTTATAAAGGATGATTTTTTTTTATTCCAACATTTTATAAAAGATATGGGGACGGCACACTCAAGTTTTTTTCTTTATTTTCATGCCGCCTCCAACGCAGAGGACAATGGACAATGCTCATTTTCACCTGAGTTAAGTGAGGAAAGCCGTGTAAAGAGCCTTTAATTAAGGACACGAGACCGGTGGCATGGCAGGATTCGAACTCGGGACCTCTTGGTTCCGAGTTGAGCACTTTCCTTGTGTAATAAGGAATTACTTTGCGTTATTCACACTTTAGCAGTTTTGCATCTCTTACCGTGATAAAAACTGACGTGATTCTCGTAATGACCAGTGGAACAAGAAAGGCGCCGGCGACAGAAGTCAAAGGTCGTGACCCGAACGGTGGTCAATTTCTCCGCGAACAATCAGATGTCATCCCGGGTTAGTTTAACCAACGGGGTCAGTCAAATGTCACAAATTCAGCGCGACACATTAGGAACTTTTGACATGTCCATCTAGGGTGGACCATGGTGGTATTGTAGCCTCCATCAGGCCTTTCTACGGGAATACGGATGGTAGAATTCGGCACAAAAGAGAGTAAAATTGGCCAAGGGAGTCCGGCCGCGGGGAGATAGTTTCTTTCCCAGTCAAACATACAAGGCGGCCAAACTCCCCTGGCAATTATTCTCCTATATATAGCCAGCGTAGTTAGTCTGGTAGAGACTTGTGATATTGGAGGTTGGCAGACGGGAGGAGAGAAACAAAAGAAAGACGGGTATAAAGTAGTAACCTCCAAGCAGATCCAAAGGTGACAAAAAGACAGTATTGTCCAGTCAGTAACATTAGGATGGCACAAAAAGTCAATTTGCTGGTCATTTCTTAACAGTTTAAGCAACCGTACTCATTCAGGAAGAGGATGTTCCAAAATATGACACCTTACGAGTGCGTTTAAAGTTGAAAACACAGCTTTCAGCCATATGTTTACATTTTGGTAGTTCTTGGTGGCACCACAAACTGATTGCACCTCGTGTGGGTCGTTTTAGCCCCAACAATAAATGTCAGAAATGTGAAACAATAAGTATACCAAGATAGAAGTGGAAGTAAATTACAATTGCATGAAGATTTTTTTTCTAATTTAGAATGTTTCAATTTTCAAAATTGCAAAAACGTTACATAATGGTCCTTTAACAGCTAGCCAAACAAGGTAACCCGATACCTAAGGCCCCCATGGCTCGGACACACCTGCCCGATGATGACAGTGAAGAGTCCCCAGAGACCGTTTGTGCTCATCAGGAACAGATTGACAGAATGATAGATGAAAGAAAACTGCCATCCCCCCAGGTGAGCCTATACAACCCATCCATCTTTGAACGGTCCCAATTTTCCCTTCCAACTCACACACCTTTGTTTGGACAAGTTTTGTGAAAAGGTACGGCGTTAAGTTTGAAATTCAAGTAAGAACCACACTCAATGATAATCTGTAACCCTTGTAAAAATGATATTTTTCGCTGAGGCGACCACTTCTGAAATTATAGTACAGAGTTGGATCAATTGCAGTATAGAATTTATTGTCATGCCACAATTTTTTAGGCAAGACACCATCTAATAGACCACACATGCACTTCTAAAACTATTTCCGCTACTCTCCAAGCAGAGATTTAGGCATCGGCTTGTTTTTGGCGTTTTTATCGGGGTTTCTATTTTGTACTGGTATTTTTTTGTCAGCACAACGTATTTCCACTACTAATCCACAAATTGCTGACAATATGGAAAACACATTTCTCAAATAACTGTGTCTTTTCACATTGTGACAAAGAGCAGAGGTCATCACAATCTTCCCAATTAACCTCTGCTTGGAGAGTAGTTTTTTTAACCGTGTCGCTCAATGCAAGGCCAATTATTTTTGGCCACTTCTAGGCATAGAGCTAGAGGTACTTAAGTGAGAAAATGTAGTTATGTCAGGAGATGGCGGTGGACCTTTGTTTTGAAGCTTTGTGGATTGTAATAGGACGGAAAGCAACTGTTTGGAAGAGAGTTCCATAATTTCGCAGTCCGGGGAAAGAAGCTGTTGTTGTAAAATGACTTGGAGACAGGTATGTTGACGGTGTATTGATGAGAACAGGAAGAGAACCTAGTGGCACGCTGAAAGGTTCTGAGCGGCGGAACAAGAAGTGCAAGTTCTCCTGAACATCGACCGTATCACAGTGGTTGAGCCTCCACTAGGACTTTCTAAGGATTGCAGAATTCGTCAAATGCAAAAAAAGGGGAGAATAAAAACAATAATTAGCCAGAACTCCGAGTCCACGGGAGGGCTAGTTTCCCCTAACTATGCGGGCAAATTAACTCTACGGTGGCTACACTCCCCTGGCTAATTATTCTCACTATTTGACTAAATGTTACTGTTTTTGAACCCTTGTTGTTAGTCCGATGAAGACTAGAGAAATCTGCACATGTGGCCGTGTCCGAGGTTCAGAACTCCCGTACCGTGTGTTAATCTCCAAGCAGATCCCTTTCGGTGGCAAAAAAGACAGTATCAAATTGGCCAGCCAGAGAAGGTCGCCGGCCACCGACTAGCGACAAAAAACGGCCATTTATTTCAGACAGTTACAACAATTTCTCCATCCTTTCGTCATTTAGAAGATCACCCAAAAACTGCATTTCTACTAAGATCACAAAACCCCCTAATTATGCAGAATGTGGGACTATTCATTATCCACTGCCTTCAAAGAAGAAGTCGAACCCCATAATAGCTAGCGTAGTAGTAGAAGTAGAAGTTTTTTCCAGATAGTTGTTACCTGTCTCCTGTTACTGTGTAATGAGTATCATACTTGATTGTAAAAGCAATTAGCCAACGGGCATGATTTTGCGAATAAAGTATTTATAAAAAGCTAACGATCATTCCCCCACAACCTCTGCTTGGAGAGTACCGTGTGTGTCTGTCGTAAATCCCCGCTCCCATGCCAGGCCGGCCCACACGGTGGTGGGAACCTGTGTGGCGCTCGTGCCGCGCGCGTGCCCCGCCATAATTCCCGCCCTCAGATCTCGCCGACAAGGCGTGACCACAAATACAGGTGATTTACAAACTTGCTCCATGCAAAGTTTTGTCCTGTAAAAATTTACATCAGTTATCAGACAACGTCTCTGATTTTTTTTTCTCCAGTGTACGTCAGATATGTCTGATGTAGCAGTCATCCAGAGAAGACTACTTAGTTCAAAGGTGTAAGGCGGTTACAAGCGAAACAATTGTTCGCCCATCACCCCCAAGGCATTTCTATCCTTCAACACATGATACACCCACTACTCTCCCCTACACCGTCCCTAGGTTTGCCTTCACACGTCCACAGATCTCTATCAGGGAGGAAATGTCAGATTTTGAAGCTTTACACGGATACCTTTACATCAATACTTTACATTCTCTTGTCTCTCCGACATGCCCTTAAGAAATACGACCCCAAATTAACCCCAAGAAGACCTGCAATTCTAATTAGCGTTGGGGCATGTAGCGCTACAAACAGACAACTCAGCACCCGGCGGCAAGACCTCCCGGTAGAGATAGAAAATATATTCAAAGTCGGTCAAGAAATGGCGAAAGGAACAAAGCTAACAATATACAAGATGGAACCAACTGTTTCAAAAATGTGTACGTAAAGCAAGTAATACACAGCAGCTGGGTCTTTGTTTCAGGTGACCGTCTTTCCTGCTGATGAATTCTTAAGAAGAACAAGAATAACTTCAGGTATGCCAGGACGTTTTATTTACGACTTAGAAAACGTTTCTTCCTGTATTGCCTTTACTTAAGGAATTCCGCGCCGCTTTAGGGATAGTTGAAACAATTGACTCTGTCGGCTTGCAACGATTTATGTTTGGACAAGTGACCTGAAAAGAGTCAGTGGTTTTTACTGATGTAAAAATTCCAGCCTGGGGCCTGGGATAATCTTGTTTACACATGCCTGATACAGGCTTTGATTTCAGAGTGACACAAGAGTCAAAAGTCAAAAGTTAGGATTAGATGTATATAATCTAAATCTCATGACTTTGTTATCTTTGATGTCATCGATGTGAGAGGGATTACAGAGGGATTACAGTTCTGACGAAAGGAAATAGGTGAACAATTAAGCAACTTTAGCAAGTGTCCCTTCGGGAAAGACTTCAAAAAACTAATACTGTAAAAACCACATAGAAACCACATAAAATCTACATCATGATATACAATGTTAGTTTTGTAGGTGAATTTGGTGATCGGTACCATTGGGTTTTTCGGAGAAAATTATTGTCACAAACAGAATTCCTGGTCGGCCTGTGGAGAGAAATCTATTAAGATTAGATAATCAGTCCGTATCTTATCTTATCTCAAAAATTAGTTTCTCCTTCGCTGGTTGGAAACGTCCATCGCAAAGTGTCAATCAAAACATCAGTCAACAGCCTTATGTGCAAAGAAAGGCCTGCTTGGGAGAAATGGGGTATTTTTAGCCGGCTGGCCAGATTCTGTGCTTGACAGTTAAGTTCAAATTCTGGAATTAAGTTCAACACAAGGTTATATATAGCCACATCACGTAATTTTCCGTGTTGACGTCATATTCCAACACCGTGCGACTTAGTCACTTCTGTTTTCCCGCCAATAATCTGTGCTATATATAGCCACATGTGTGAACAGATATCGTGTAAATTCAAGCACAACGTCTTTTGGATAGATACATCTGTGTGTTAAAAATACAAAACTGTAAATAAAAAGAGGACCAGTTTCGTAGTGACCATATTTTTAGGATTCACATGAGTATATATAACTTTACATTAGATCCGACCTACAACACTGATACTAAAACATCATAACGTCCCCGTATGTGTCACCACCGGTTTGAATTTATCGCAGTTATTTGCTAATAGCGCTCCATTGTGGTCGAATTGTCTGGGCGCGCGTGAAAGTGGCAAAATTACTTCCACTTGGTTTTGTGAACTAAAGAATAGGCATTGTAGACATGACATTGACATTAGACACAACAGGTGGTCGATGAAGGGAGAGGGTAATTTACACCCCTCTGTTGTGCAGTGTGGCAGTCTGAGTGACAGCCAGATTGGACGTTGTGACTCATCTTTGATTTCTCCCGACACATCTGTAATCTCAACAGGACATCACGATTCTCGCGTTCTCTATCTTCACATTTACAATTCTTACCAAAGCAGGGGCAGAAATGACGGCTATAGTGAAGAGTATAGTTTCCATGAGAGGGTCTGAATGGGGAAAACGGGAGGTTCCTTTGTTCGCGCGATGCGCGGGAAAGATCAGAGAATAGCTTCTGCTCATGGAGGTCATACGTCACTTGTCAGTTCTAATCATGTCTGCTGCAGTGAAGATAGTTCAGAGATCATCACGGACTAGATAAACATTCTAGCCAACGCCGACATCATTTAGGAAAAAAACGCCGATAGCCGAAAAAATACGTCGACCCAGGTATCCTTGGTGATGGTTATGAGAATAATAACTTCCCGTTTGGCCTGAATTTTACTCTTTGTAATGAAAAAAAGTGTAACGGTACAAAAATACAAGGAGGCAACATGACTACAACCAAGGCCCCAGTTTAGCTTTGCTTATTTCACGCCACAAAAGAGTTGAGTAGGAAGTTTAACGGTCATGTTACGTCTGTCATACATGTATGATTTACCGGCAAACAATTCTAGGAAACACAGAAGGTGTGGACAGTTTTACCTGGCGTAGTCTTGGGTCTCGTGGCGAAACGTGGGGTGTCGTAAAGGAAGCAATATATCCGAGGTGCGATGTCCAAATATTTGTCCCACTCTTCCCCACGCAGGTGTGGCAAACACCGAACACCCGGCCGACGCGCGGTGTGCCTAAACTTCTCAAAAATGTGGCTCGTCACAGAGATACAAAATAAAGGACGTTTACAATAGTAAACGGGCACAATTTCCATCGCAAAACATATCCGTTCACTTACTTATTTCTGCTATAACTAAAAAGCAAGGAGAAGTTAGCTAACGTACCTTGTACTATATATCAATTTTGTATACGTTTTGTTGTGACCTGTGTGGGGAAATGTGCAATAAAGGACTTCATAACAAAACTGCACTGTGACCTAACTCCAATATGTCAAGTCAAGTGAAGGGCGTATGATAGCCGCGTGGTAGAATAGGACCTTGTATTTGCTAACTAACTGTTTGAAATTTGTGTTTCAAATCAAATTCTAGTTCCCTTGCCGTACTGAATTTGCCCCCGCGGTCGCTCGCTAAGCTAAACCGTTTCTTGTTTGCCACACAGAACGTTCCCATCCTTTTGGTGTATTTCGGTAGGCAGGTAGCTGGCTGTGGTGGGCCATCTTTTGTTCTAGTATTTGTAACAAGCCGCGCTGATCACACATGGCGACTTTACCGACGCTGTTTCTCTGACAGGATTAATTGGGGTGGAGTGCGTGTTATTAGCAATTTGATGAACGAGTGTCAACAGAGGTACCTGTAAGAAGAGGTGTGAATTGGCTCGTGTGACCCAGCTTGTAAAATATGACCCGCGTATTACCTGTCTGTTGTAGTACAGGGTGCGGAGTGATTAGGCCTCACATAAAGAGGTAATTGGGGACGTGGTCGCACGACCGGTCTCTTTGGAAACATGTGGAAGCACTCCTGAGTTCCCATGGGGGTTAAGAACATGTGTTTAAAGATAACAAGATATCGTCTGTATTGAGGATAACTACAGCAGAATTCACTGTCGCCCAATTCTGACGTATGTTACTTAAATCATATTACCTAGCCGCACGCATTGTTGCTACGTACTGTCAATTGCCTTTACTTTACTATATATAGCTTTATACAGCTATAAACTTACGATTTTATAACATCTGCTTTTAAATTCTTTTATGTCGGCTAGTCTTATATAGTCTTATATACTATTTAGTCAGACGCACAAGAAATGTTCTGAGGGAGACTTTTCTCGTCTCGCTATCTGAGGGGCTAAGCTGACAATCGTTTTTCAATCTTACCATCTTTACAGGTATACCCGAAACCCCCATGCATAATCACAGACTATGATAACACGCAAATGATACCATGTACATGCAAGTCGACTATTTGCCCTATAGTTTAGAACATCGTAAGTAAAATTGTAACTATATTTTTCTTGGCTTGCAATGCATACTGTAGCAAGGAAAAGTGCATGAAACTGATGACTGAAAGAAAAAAAAGGGACTAAGTCGTAGGTTTCAAGGATTAGTTTATTTCTCATCGCTTCAATATGAAAAATATCACTCTATTTTGTTGATAACAATGTAATATAAGCACTTTCCAACATCTGACACTTGTCGTAATACTTGTAAGGGATCATACATATATTACATATCGTCGTTATCATTTTGCCAAAAATATACACTATGGTATCAAACCGCCACTTGTAAAAGTCACATAGACAACATTCGTACAAAAAGGACAGATGTAAGAGAATACGGCGACATTGTGGAAGCTGGGAGTAACGTTTGGAGTGGAAGCACGATTTGGGTCATATTTGTCCCATAGTTTTACAGCATGTGAAGTGTGTGTGGAACTGTTTGATATAACACACTCGAGAGTCAGTGGAGTGTGTCCATCTGTCCCACGGATGACTTTAGGACTATGAACAGGTCATGGAATAATAGGAAACAACAGTCCTGTTTACGGTCTTTCTACTATTGAATAGCCGTCATTGTACAAGGCAACAATACCTCACCTAGACTCTTCATTGTGCATATTGTCGTGGTTAAGTACAGGCTATGACGGGCATATGTACAGAGTTGACAAAGTCAGAAGATCAGCGGTCTAGCGCCCATGATCGGCCCCCAGGAAAGTTCTCTTTTGTGGCGGCTGTCAGCAGCTCAGAGTCCGTGTCGTGAAAGACGGCGAATGCCTGAACTCTCCACCCACCACTGTCCCCGTCTGAACCGGTCTCCCCAGTCCGCCTTGTCATTTCCTCGTCTTCCCCGGAGATACCGTCCAGGCGCGTTGTCGTCACTCTGCTGTTTGGAGCGGGGAAATCTTCGTCTGCGTCCCTCACCGAGCTACTGGAGCTGAGTCCTTCGGGGCTGCTTGGCCTGGAGGCCGCGGTGGAGCCGTGATCCGGGGCGGTCACCTCGTCGTCCAGGAGTTCCTTCAGGGCGAGGATGTAGCTCTGCGCCATCTGAAGCGTCTCGTACTTGGAGAGCTGGCGGTCGTCTCCGATGCCAGGCACGACCTGTCTCAGCCTGTCGAAGGCGTCGTTCAGCCCGTGCATCCTTCGGCGCTACGCGGGCGTTTGCCGCCAGACGACGGTAGCGAAGGATGTTGGGTGTGGGCTGGCACCTCCTGGGCCGACTGGCGCGAGCCCTCCTCCCCTCCCTCCTCCTACCTGCATCCCTCTCACCCCCGGCCTCCTGTAGCATGTCCCCTCCGTACGGCGTGAACGGCGCGTACGTCGTGAGGATGCTGCTCCCGTCTACAGTGCTCTGGTCCAGGGCATGGCCGAACATGTGGTCCGCCGGGGCCGCCTCAGCCTTGAGCGGGCTCCAACAGAAGGGCGCTGCGGGCAGCTCGCCGGTGTGGGTAGGGCTGTAGTCTTCCATCGCTTAGCTCCGTCTTGAAGGATTCTGACCACAAGTGGACAAGTGGGCGCATTTATAGCGTCCCTGTCGTGCCGTTTGTTTTGTCGGGATCGCACGAAGGGCGTGCGAGGGGGATGGGGAAGCGTGCCGCCGACCAATCACAGACCGGCTAGGCACGAGACAAAGCAAGACCCCCATGCGCGGGCCGGCGGCTCAAGTCGTACCGAGGCTATTCCAAACTGCCCTGACCACATGGACACCGTAAGGGGGCAGTGTTAACATAACTAATGATGAGTGATCACTGGTCTTTCCGGATACATACATGCCAAAAAGGTAAGTACAAGCAAGAACACTTAAGAAAAAAGATACCAGAAAAATAAAACAAGTGCAAACATGTGCATACTTTCTTTTTGGTCGTCGTGGTACGATAGAAAACAGCAACTAAGATGTATACGGTATGTGTGGCTACTTGTAGTATACAACAAGGCAGCAAAACAACAGGTTAGTGATAATTCATAGATAAAACGTAGGTCACACCCATTAATATCGTATCAAATGACAAATAAAAAATACTAGTCAGTTGTCATTGCTTGTCAGCAATTTCTTTCGTGTTCTAGTACATGGAAGGGTACGAACTTCGACCAGTTAGTCCAATAAACATTCTCTTTTCTGCGAAAAACACATGTCCGGATGTCTTGTGCGCAGAACCGCGGTTTCCTTGTGGTCTGTACGTTGTTCAATGACCCATCTGATCATTTGTCAACACCACAACATCAAGTAATCTCCAAGCAGATCTTTCGTCGGCTACAAAGACTGAGTAGACATCAAATTGGCCAGGCATTTACTATTTGCCATCCGGCCATTTAGGCTGGCGTAAAAAAAGTTACCAGTGCAAAAAAAGAGAGATAAAAATGCCTAAAACACGCCAAAGATGAACCAAAGCTTAAACATCTGCTTGGAGAGTAAGGATCAAGTGACACAGAATCATCCTGCTTTCCCCCTCTTAAGTCCTACATGTAGCTTCTTAGCCTCCGTAGCAGGTTTATAGAACTGGGGTTTGGTGGTCTTTTTGGCTGTTTTCTGATCAGCCGAGTTCTAAAAAACGGGGGTAATTCAATCAGGCCGGCTATGTTGTCTATATGCAATCAGAAAATAGCACATAAAAGCTTCCAAAGACCCTGAAGACCCACAAAACCCCCAGTTTTTGGCATGCTGTGGAGCCTGGAGGCTATAGCTTCTGCTGTGTGTGTAGTGACGGTGTTTACTCCAGTAGGGTTGGCCTACAGTCGAACTTTGGCCGCCTCTCTACCCGTCCGGCCGTTGACGCTAGCTGTTTCCGTTAGAACGTTTCCGCATCACAGGGGGAAAGGTGAGCGTCCTCACCTGTGGGGAAAACAGGTAATAGATTATCTCACAGATGACAGCTACAAGGCGTCAATTTGTATTGAGTGGCGCCATTAAGAACAATGAGCGGTCACAACACGCAGTTTCCATTAAAAACTTCCACAGATATAACCCCATGCAAGTAGACACTTCTGGAAAATACGTACAGTAACCTTAACAAGTCTTGAAATGTTAGAATAAAACACGATTTTCTGGATTACATATGAAAGATGATTAAAATGATGTTTAAGTTTAAACGTCAACACAATATACATATGCCATTAGTCATCACAACAGTTACCGTAACAAAAATAGATAAAGATACAGTATATGCCCGTGCTGTTTCTTACAGCATAACAGGTATTTCTCTACCCCTTTATAAAGTTTTAAATGCATTTATAATCAGAGAAAGTGCCTTAATTGTCCACATGTTCTGGTTGTTCTGTCCCATGTTTAGAGGATGGTGTCTAGAGTGGACCTAGGTTTACCGGTAATTTTGTCTGGGACTAAATCATTAATCAAACCATGCTACAGACGGTACAAGACAGCACATTTGTAACTCGTTGTCAACCGTATGGGTTTCTTACAATACACGAGACCGAACCCCTGTTTCTATTCATTTCTGTCGGCGCTATTGATAATACCGTTACCGTTATGAAACGGTGCCAAGCTCGGGTACTGTGACGCTTTAAAGTCTGAATATGTTAAACATTATGTAAAGTTGTCAATCCTTGTTTTCTTTGTTTAATGTCACACGAGTGGTATATGACTACTCACTCAATAGCATTTTATGACACAAGAACGCTATGTTAACTCTCATTTACTGTAACGATTTTAATTAATACTGTCAGTTTTTACATGGGACGAACTTTCTTTGTTAGACATGATTCTTGCATACTGTGTAAGTTCGAAATCAATTCAAATACGCAAACGTAAAATCAAAGGTATATGTTTGCTCTCAGGTGTTTTATCTTTAATACAGTTCTAAAAATGAACCTAATAAGTGAATAGACTATTGTATGCTTTGCAGTGATTTTGAAACACTCTGAGTTAGCTCTAAGCGACCATGTGCTGTTTTAGCTCACGTGTTGTCTCTGTTCAGGGTGACGTGACCGAAATTACCGGTTGTTTTGTTCGAGGCGGGACGAGGGAAAGAAAAGAGGCCGAAAACCACATGGAGGAGGTTAACACAGGAACACTGGGGCAATTTTCATGCTTTATTGCGTTCATAAACAAACATTTCCCTGGAGAATTCCCGTCTATTCTACATCAGGGACAACGCTGTCTCAAACTCTGACAAAGGGAAGATGACACAAAAATGTTGACACCAAACTTTGAATTCTGCCCTAACCAAAGCAATTGTGTTCTCTTTTTTTCATTTTTCGAAACGAAGTGAAAAATAGATATTCTTCCATTAAATATGCCCACAGATACAAACACAAAGCATTGTAATGCTCTAGGTGTAAGGCAAATAAAAAGCGATACAGCCAAGCAGACACTACTTGTCAACTCTAATATCAAACAGGCATATCTTTCATATCAAAATGTCGTTTAACCATTCTACGTAAGTTTGTAATTTGAATTCACGACCAAGACTTGAAGATTCACCATCCTTGAAAATAAATGCTGGACTTTTTCACATTATGGGGAATCTTGAGGCAAAGCATAAAAGCAGCAAGGGATTACCCGAACCGTTCCATTTGAGTACAAGTCATGGAAAGGCCCAGGTCCCAAATTATACTGTTTACAAACCACGCTAAGTTAATTACAGTAATATCTCAAACGTAATTCATACTATCACATCCGATGTCGCATGAAAAGGTTAGAGAAGACAAAACCACAGGAAACAGTTCTGAAAGTTCCCAGCTTCCTGTATACACCCGGTAATCACTACCTCCACTACAGAGATGCGTTTTGTAAGAGTTGTGATCGTTCTCAATGCAATTTCAAGGCGGCAAAACTGGTCAATTTTCTGGTCATTCTTTCAATGATATAAGTTGAATAAACCCTATCCCATAGCATACTGATATCTGTTAGGCAAAAATGTGATGTCGCTGACGGAAAAAACGGTTGCTAGTTTTGTATCCCTGTAGGTTAGTTCTAACGGCACTCAAGAAACACCTTCCGTAACTTGTTTGGGGATATCTCAAACGCTCCGAGTATAAAGTGACGAAAATGTCCTACGACGCATAATGGCAGGAAATGTCAATATCAGACAGATTTCCTCATCCAGAATATTGTTTGCCATTTATAATGACTGACAAAGAAGCTCACAGAAAATAAAGCCTTTGTTGTTGGAAGATTAGAGAGAGTCATCCATGGCCAGGGTTAGTGATAAGAAAAAATCGCGTTTTGTTTCAAAAAGCACTGTGAAAGGACAGGGACTTTTGAAACGGACCTTCTCCTCTACATTTTATAATGTCTATATTCCTACCATTTACATTAAAGAAATTAAAGAGTACTGCAATTTCAAACAAGGGTAGTTTCGAAGCTTTTTGAAATGTCTAATGTCCTGACAACCTATATGAGCTGACAAATGTAAAGACGTTTTTTCTGTACATTTCATTATCTATATTGAATACATTCTTCAGTTGCAGTTTGTTTTAGTAGGTAATACATGTAATTTCAAAAGGCTCCTTAACTTATACTCCACCTTAACTCAGCGTAACGCGAACTACAAACCACACAATGTAATTAATTATTTCTGGGAACGAATAAATTCCATTTTACAATTCCAGACGCGGCATTATCTAATAGAGTCGGGGTCATGTGGAACAAAAGGCGGGGTTAAGGCACGTCACACGGTAAGCGGGGACCGGGGGGGACGCTTCCCGCCAGCACTGCGCCGCTGTACGGGGGTAATGGTGCATGGGATGACGTGGCCAGGCGCTGTGTTAACAAAAGCGCGAAAAACTGTGCGTAAATACTGACACGCTCCTGTGTAAAATCTTTACTCAACTCATCAATGTAAATAAACATCTACTGATTTTAGTAGTACGTACTTGTTGTGTTCTCTTCGCAAAGTTAAAGTTTTGTAGTTGTTGCACAGCGTCCTTTCTATTCTTTGTGAATCTCTCATATCGTATTTCACAAATCTAATTTCGTTAATGTGATGGGGAGATAGAAAAAAACATCAAATGGATTCATACATATTAAACATCACCCTTGATTGTCAACATTTTTAGTACTTTGGCAAAGTGGACCCTCTATGGCCGCCAACTCCCATGGCCAGGTACGTTATTTTTAGGCCTATTTCTACTATTTATTCAGTCTGGTGGAGACTAATTTCTGAGGTGTGCGATAATAGAATGTGAGGTTTTATACATAAGTTGTGTACAGAAACCGACGTAACCACAAGAAACTACTCCAGAGGTGGCCAAGTGATATTGTGCGTTGTGATAATAGCGTTCTGAGTTTATCAGAGTGAATATAGTCTTCACTTCCCTTGTGTTTACATAAAGTCAAGTGTGGTAAAAGCGAGACAACAGTTTAAGTGAGACTTCAGTCATAAACTGTAACGTATCATTTTTATGTTCTTCGTGTTTACAGAACAAAGAGTGAAGAGTTTGTTGTGGTTCTGCTCTTTCAGAGGTAAGTATTCTTTTGGACGGTTTTGTGTTTGATTTTGTTGGGCTTCCTATTTTGTCAGCTTTTATTTGGGTACACCAGACAGAACATAAACCCATACAAAACGCCTTAAACCGCCCCAAACAAGCCTTCCCTGTGTTTTAAGAGCATTTCTAACGGTCTCGTGTGTACAAGCAGGGACAAACGGACGCACAGGAAACTCACGTGATCTGTTGGCGCCAGATTGACCAGGGTTCCCTCGTGTGTATTGTATACAATTTGTAAAACAAAACTTTTATGTAATTTTGAAATAATGCACTATAAAAAATACATTCTAGTGACATGTGTCCACAAAAGATAGTAGTAGGTATTAGGACAAAGGCTTTAGGAGGAAGTTACGAAACTGGGCACAAAATCACTCAATTTCGGTTTCGGAACCACAATTACAATATTGTTATATGTTAACAAAAAGAAAAGTATGGCTTACGTTGTTTTTCTGTTAAAATGATACGTTAGTTCTGTTTACTACTTGCGGGTTTTAGAATTGCTCTTTAGGAAACAAACGCTTTCTTTTCCTATATGCTACCTCTATCTGTGTGTCGTT
Source organism: Branchiostoma belcheri (assembly GCF_001625305.1). Lineage (NCBI taxonomy): Eukaryota > Metazoa > Chordata > Leptocardii > Amphioxiformes > Branchiostomatidae > Branchiostoma > Branchiostoma belcheri. The sequence continues at coordinate 2,366,864 of NW_017803157.1, forward strand.
TTAAAAAACATAACAAATGTCGCTAAAATCAGTTATGTTGATTTTTTAATGAACTTAACACATCACCGTAGTTTAACTGGAAAATCCACAAAGGGCCAGTGTGCGCGTACTCTGGCCATTTCTAATGAGTCCCGTCTGTACCCACCACACAACAGACGTAACAATACGGCCTGTGTTCGACTTTTACCTGGGGAAAACATTCATCAGCCGACTCGTGACAAGTCGATATCTCTATTGTATCTCTGTACTGCCAAGGACAACAGATTGCGCCCTTTTGTACATTTCTACATGAATCAGGAACAATAGCGGCGGACAAACGGAATTGGGGCGCTTCCAAAAACAATCGTGCATATTGATATTTACGCTCATCTGAATTTGGACCTCGGAAGGGCAACCAGGCTGATAATAGACTGTGTACATAGGTGCATGTAAAATGTGTACATATACCGATAATTCTATTGTTGAAATAAAAAATAAAAAAAGATTTTCCACGTGAGGAAAAAAAGAATATCTAATACATGGTTCTTCAGTATGTCTGAGAGTAGGTAAGAGCGTGTCCTGTACTGTTACACAAAATCAGATGGCACAAATCTGAATCACTAGACAGTACTAGTGGACGTATACAAACCATCAGCAGAATGTTGTAATGAAGGTTGCTTGTTTTTTTTTAAACTACAGTACACAAGTCGTGTCGCGAAGAGTCGTACCAAACAATTCAAATCAAATTTCATTTTAAAAAATCCAGATGGCAGCTAAGTACATGACATTTTACATCACTGAATTGCCTCGCCTTTTTTACACATTACGTTATAACTAACACCAATATCATGGTTATGAAACCTCAATGACGTTACCATCACACTAACATTGATAATATTTCGATTTATATGTACAAAACCATTATTATTGAAATTCATATTTGAGATTATATACGTAAGGCAATGAATGCATCGATATTTTGCAAGCCTCTCGTGGTTCTCATGATAAAAGATATCGAGTCTTTGTGTCTGACAGTCCGACTGAGTAGAGGGTTGTACACATCTTTTCTCATGTTCATTCATCCACGACATCATCCACGACAATAAGGACGAAAGAATAAGTATCGCTTTCTTACAACATCATTTCAGTACCACCCACTGTGGCTGTGTCCGCGGATATAGCGGATAATGACCTACAAATACCGCTATATTGAGGAGATGAGGTATAATTTAGGATACGTCCAATTACTACATGTGAACTGAAGCGGATGGGTCCATTGTTGTTTAACGTTCAAGGTCGGCAACAGCAGCGTCATTATGTGCAGGAAAGGTGTGTGCAATATTCCCGCCATATTCACCGTGTCCGCGTGTGGTCGTCTGGTTTATTTTATAGAACTGTACGAAAGTCATAACCATTTTCTGTCACAATAGGACAAACATAACGATGAATTTTTTCATCATATATTGAAAATTCTAAAGATCTTTTCAATTCAAAACATTCGAAAGTTGCGTATCCATGAGTTTCTGGTATCTGTGGTTTTCGGTAAACTTTACAATTTTTCTCGACTTTTATCTGACCGTGCAATTTACAGTTGTTTCGGCCAGTGGTTTTATCATACATCACATATAAGTCCATGAGCCTATTCAAATCCACGCGCACAAAAGAATACGTGATAAACATCGTGCTTCGTCGATCTTTACCAAGGACATTCTCCTTGTCTCTACCAAGTGGCTACCTTATGTTACTGCCCAGACCAGGTCCGTACGTGCTGTTTGTAGCGGTAAACAATCACAGTTTTCAGCAAAACAAACCTTCTTATCTCGTCAACAGGTGTTAGTGGCCCTCCCCGTGTTTGTGTTGGGGTTATTAATCTCAAGCAGAGCGTTGTGCCGAGATTTTCAAACACGGACTGCGATGTGCTCTGTTTGGAAATTTTGGCAACACATGTTTGACAGACGACGAGTATATAAATCTCTGTGGTGCCAGATCCAAGGTGGTCATGTCTGGTTCTAACATTGCATGAAATTGCTTGGATGGTGAAAGCCTCAACGTTGTCTAGGTAGGTGGCAAAGTAGTCTTGTGGTTAGGGTTGTTGACTCAGAATCCGAAGGTTCTAGGTTCGAATCCCTGACAGGCCCCACTGTTGTGTCCTTGGGAATTAAGGCACTTAACACCTATTTCCTCACTTGACCCAGGTGTTAATGAGTACCTAGCTTCGGTTAGGGACGTCCTCTCGGATAGAACGTGAAGATGGAGCCAAACGGTAAAATCCCACCACATTTGTCAAAAAGAGCAAGGGTCCTTCGTTCAAACCGTACAGTCTGGTCTCAGGTTTGACACCTGTTATGACAATCCTTGCACAAATGTAGAAAAATAAACACAAACCACAAAAGGTCAGACACAGGAAGTTAGGTCTAGAGGTTCCAGAAGCTGGCCATGAGTGGAGGTATAGAGTCTCCGATTTTTCCTATTTCTTGCTATCAAATTGTTTATCACTGCACATTTCTTGATTCTTGCTCAACGTTCCTACAAGGCTGAACAAGAAGTGCATCAAAATAAATTTGAATCGGCCACAACCATAGCCTACTCCGATGACAGGACCAGAAGTTACAGTCATAAGTGATGTCCGTGGCTGGAAGTGAGCTGATTTTGCAGCGGTATGTCAGGCGGTCCGTCGGCACACTTCTGTCAGGTCGTGTTAGTCCAGACCTACTCAAACCGGTGGCGGCGCCGGCACATGCAGTCTCCAAGCAGATGTTTGGATGTGAGATCATGAAGTTTTCTGAATGCCTATAGCTTCTACGACAGTCTCTCCCTTTTCATCACCTTGGAGTAAGGGACAGCCAAGCAAGCTAGGCGGTCAGAAAACATCACCATTTTCCAACGCAACATCTGCTTGGAAATTAGTCACTGTGATCATGCGCCCGGTTAGGTAAGAATGACTTTATAGGGACAGCTTACAGAGTGGATGTCATATGGGCTATTGTATCCAGAACCATGCCTGCCTAGTTATATGAATAAGTTGCCCCAGGCACAGTTCTGAATAGTCTCCGCGTATCCAAGAACATAGATTTGCACCAGGCATGGTTCTGCATGGACTATCCAGAACTGTGCCTGAGCATGGTTCTGACTAAAGCACAGTTTTGGCTAAAACATTGTTCCACATTCTTCCCTTGTTACTACTTTCCTTCCTTTTCTTTTATTTAGTCAATCCTTCCTTTCCTTTCTTTCCTGCCATCTTTCTATCCACCTGTCCAGCCGTTGTTACACGTATATCGTTTTTATATCCCGGTGTGTTGTTGTAGGATGATCCGGTAAAACCCGGCGGTACAATTCTCACACAATCGCGCTGATCCCGCGCAAATCGCCGGACAAATCCCCTCACTCAGACCGGTCCGACATGGCTCACTCTCGTACCCAGGTAACAATAGCCCTCACACCTCGATAATGGAAACATAAACCCACAGGCTTTACCGATTTGTGTCCACTTGTATGAGTTGTCATTTCATTTCCTATAGACTCTATCAGGCTTCGGGAAGTGGCTAGAAAAAGTGGCAAAATAGACAGTTGGTCTACTCAAGAGCACAGTTACGTTCGCCGCTCCTGAGTGCGAACCAACTCCCCTGGCATGTTACCTATACCTACATGTATATCTATTTGGACGATGTCAGCCACTTCCCGAAGCCTGCTAGAGGCTACCCATTTTATATCTGCCAGCGAGATGGCTACAAGTGACAAATATAAAGATGTCGAGAAGATAGTACATTATATATCATTTTACGTAAATTTTCATGCTACCATTTTAGTGTCATAAACAGAATAGAACAAAGCAAAGGCATCAGTCACTGTATGTATCAAAAAGACTTTCAAAATAACCTGAGGTCTGCTATGTCTCCTTTAAGGGCATCCAATGCAATTTCAGGACGACAAATTCCACGCAGTTTTGGGGCTGTGTTAAACACTTCAAGCATAAAATGATGACGAACATGTGCTAAGGCAGTAAATGTCAATATCAGACAGATATCCTCATCCAGAATATTTTTGTGCTGTCGCCCTAAACTTGCTTGGATGCTTTTAAGAAAAGCGCTAATTTGGACAGCGGGAGTAACTTGATGGCGCATGGCAGGACCCGTGTGGTCGTTCGTCTTTTGTCTCTCATTAAGCGAGTCGTGATCAGTCTTTCCTCACGACACTGGACGTCTTCTACACGTCACAGAAAAGCTGTCTTCTATTGTTTTAACAACGTGAAGCATCACCTATCAATCTTGTGTCCTTAGACCCCCACAGGCGAAGGATAACCCACTTAAGTAAATCTCTTTTTTCCATCAATTTCCTGAATGTCTGAATGTACAACAATGTAGGTCGCTGTTCAGTCTAGTGTAAAAGTGTGGTCATGAATAATAAGTTCATTTATTCGAAAACTCGTGTCCGAAGGCTAATTGCAAACTTGCAAAGTAGCGGTAAAAAAATCTTTCCGATGTTTCTACGTTTTTATAGCGAGGGGGTTGGCTTTTTGAGGCGGTGGCTAAGGAAAAGCTAAAACGTTTTTAATGACGGAAGACCTTTATTTTTGCACCACAATCATATACGATGTATATAGAGGTATATATAAACTTTATACTTTTATTTCTTTATTTCAGGCATAACTCGCCCATATACAACATAACTCGACCATATACAACATAACTCGACCATATACAACATAACTCGACCATGTACAACATAAACGTCTACTAGTATACACAAGTATATTCGACTTCCTCTCGCTTCTTGGTAATTGTATACATGTAACTGGCTGTATGATTAGTTAGAGTTGATTTATCGGTGGCTACTTTTCAAATATCTTAAGTGGAAAAATTTACATAACACATAATCGGAGAAAATGCTTCCATCGCTATCATAGTAAGAACAATCTACAATAAAATTTACCTCGTTTTCTACTTTACCTTAACTACAACACTGACAGATTCTTTGCTCTAGAGGATTGCTTTTATGTCTTCCTGTTCGACTCACGATTTGTTGGTCTGGTTTAGATAGTTCTGGTTTAAACAGATTTGCGGAGAGGGTGTAGGACTCGGGAGCTATAATAGGTTTGGTAACCAGGCTACGATGGGTGACTTACATGACGTCAGGTTGCTGTCAGTACAAGGCCGTTAGAACAGTAGCCGAAGGCATCGTGTACAGCTCCGAGGCACAACCGGCCTCACCTGTACCCACCACACGCAGGTGTGTGCACACCTCTGTTCCCGTTATCTCCACACATGTTTACACAGTCTTACCCTCGCGTGCTCTCCGCCAATACACAGGAATAAACTCCTCACTCAACTCGGTTTACCAAAACAAATCGTACCTTTGTTGAAGAAATCCAGCGCTTTAGGTCTAATCTGAATCTTGTACGAACTGATTTGATGAAAATGTAGAGACAGAAGTTATTCTGTGGGTCATGGAGGAACAATGGAACAGACATTCTGTCGCCCGGATGTACCAAACTAACTGTAGCAGCTTTGTGGTGACAAACTGTACACAAGTTAGGTAATCAGGTGTGAACGCGCGTCCTAAACTTTGGTCGGAGGATCGTTGTCTGTTTATCTGAAGAGAAAAATTAGCAGCAACTGTTAAAGAGAAAACTGACCAAATATTTTTGCCAGAAAGAGAACAGGTTCGAACATAATAAATCGTTGTTGTGATTGTTTAGATTGAAGAGATAAAACTAATTACACACTCTTCTGATTTGAGCGATTCGTGCGATGTTTAAAACCTTCTTAATATAACTTTTCAGGAGAACGACAAAAAAGTCTACAAGTATTGTATTCTAAAGCAACCTATTTTCGCGGACGAACATTTATGCTTTGTGTTACTTTTGTTAGATTCCTTTGTGTTTGGTTTATGGAAGAACGCTTTGTTGACAATGAAAACAGAAAACCTTACACTTACAGGTCTGATTGCAGATGGTTAGAACATAACGCCGTCACACAAAACGAATCCGTGACACTATTAACATCTCAGTATGGGTTCTTTTCATACCGTCATCTTTATTCATTTCCATTCCGCTACTTATTTGAGATGTACTAATTTACGAGATATCACCTTTTTTTTACAATAACTACAATTTTCTCAGACCATTATTTCCCCTTTTATCCCTTTCCTAGTTTTTTCTATAGATACTGTCAATTATCTTGTATTCTTGTGGAGGAAGGCGTCCCTATTATTAGACATGAACACCTGGTGACAGCCACAGAAACAGTAATTTTCATTTACGAGAGCTCTTAGCGTGTGCGGTGATTCGGAAGTAACGCCGAACGTGTGGCAGATTAAAGATCAAGAAGGACGGGGAAACAACGGGACAAAAGCCGGCCGCAATGTCACGGAACGTCCGGACTACAGTTCCCGGCTTTGTCCTGTCTCACTGGCGGAATTTAAGGCAATAATTAAGGCTATTTATCAACCTCTGCTCAGCTGACAGGGGCGCTTTGATGGGGGAGAGGAGGATGGAAAAATTAAGAGCCGGGCGACAAAAGGTAGACAGGTGAGAGAGTGATACAATGCATACTCACCTGCATAGCCGTACAAAAGACGGGATAGCCACACCCTGTCAGGGGGACAGTCAAAAGGGAATAAATCGTCCACGGGCGGCGTTTTTGGCGGGAAAAATCTGGTGTGATGTGAGGACAGGTAACGTTAGCTGAGGGAAGGTCTGTCCGACACCGAAAAGGCGTGATCGTTTGCAATCGGCTAGAGGGGTATTTTCTGAAGTTGAACTTCTGGATTGTACGCATTACATAATACACTCGTAGTTGACTCTTACCGCGTAAATGCATAACTGTAGTAGGGCGTCGGTATAACGCCTGTGTCTGCGCAAAACCCTGATTTTTTCGGTTTACGTTGGCTTTTTGGCCACCGTTGCATCAGGATTTTGCTGTTGCAGAGGATGTATTTTCGACATAACCTTTTGAAACCACAGACGGGATGTTAACCTTATATACGCGAATACAACCTTATATTAGACGTTCTGCCTATGTAAAACACATTATGGATTTGGCGCAGGTGCAGTACGTTCTGCCGACGTGCTCTGTTAGCCAAGGGTTACATCTGTGGTGTATAATAAAAGCTACCTTCTTAGTAGCTAGAAAAGGGTAAAGAGTGCGTCAAACTCACCACAGGTACAGCAATATATAATCCCGCCATGCTCTGCGCAGTAACGTTCCATGAAAATCCTCGCGGAAACTTCCCAGAAGGTAATCTCAGTCAGCGGGTAATCCTGTCTTGAATCCACAGCATCCAAGTGAATACTTCATAGTTAAGAGGACAACGATTCTATGAAAACCGAGATTTCTGCCGGCCAGGATGTCACACGGCAAAGTCTTGTGTTCTGATATTAAACATGAAGCTTGGTACATTCGTTGTCGTAACGCGATGGTGGCCACTAGAATCGGAAGGAAGTCTCAAGTGACGACCGCTGTCTTTAAGTTGAAGTTGCCCTTCTTTCTCTGCATCTTCATTGTCGTTGTTCGTCGGTGACACTGGCAATGTCATCGCCTTCCTGCATAGTTGCATGATAAAGTTGGGATTCTTTTAATCATCACAGCACTTTCATACACAGTACAACTACAGTCAACTATTACGCCTTGTACAACTTTTCTGTTGTCTCACTGCATGGCTATGAAAATACATGCGCTAAAAAGTCATGTAAAAAGGGGCATGCATCAAATACACACCTAAAACTTTGTGAATAGCTCAAGTCCATGGTTTATGAATTCAAACGACATGTGCATCTACATCTACATCTATGCATTACTGCACAAAACCCCTCACGGGGTGTAACGTCCAGGCGTAACGTGCATGAACACCCTCTCTTTCTAATTGTTAACGTTACGATGTATATCAAGGAAGCCTACGTATACTTTGTAACTTTGTAAAAACCGAACGGGGCGAGCAGGTCACAACTCGGGAATCGAACCCGAGTTGTCCGCTTGGCGGTCACCAACGCTAACCATTACACTAAAAGGTCGCACGACCATTTAGCATGGTCAGTTAGCACTGTTACACTACTCCCCCTTTTCTTTCAAGATTCGTCCTCGAATCTTCCGAGTCCGACATCCCTGGAGCTGCCACACTTATCCTCAGTGCCAGTACTCACAGGGCCCACATCGGGCGCCACTGTAAAAACCGAACGGGGCGAGCAGGTCACAACCGGTAATCGAACCCGAGTTGTCCGCTTGGCGGTCACCAACGCTAACCATTACACTAAAAGGTCGCACGACCATTTAGCATGGTCAGTTAGCACTGTTACAACTTCACTAACCCTAGCAACTCGGAATATTATGCAAGGAAGTGCACAATGTTTGATGACTCTCTATAACAAACACTTGTTTTATCACGATGTCGTATACGTAGAGCTCATGAGTGTATGGATGGAGAGAATGATTGAAAGACCAGAAGAGAACACGTGCAGACTTATGCAGTGACAGCTGACCTATTTTTTTCCAATCTGGGTACCAGAGGTTCATCAGATGAACTTTGCTGACCTTGGCACGACTAATTACTCGTAAGTAATGGAGCCAGAGTCCATCTCTAAATGAATGCACAGTGTGAGCCCCACCCCCCGGGTGTGCTCGTGTTTAGTCCTGCCCCGCCCCTGGGGACACCCTCTCTACACCCCACTTGTCCCCGGCATTGTCTGTGTCCAGGTGGGTCCCTTGCCGCCATCTTGTCCCCGCCATGGCTGAGGGAGTACGTTATAATTACGTGCCTGTGTTCTGGCATCAATCAGAAGGGCTGGACACATCGGCAGGACAGTGGCACCGAGACAAGTCTCTGTCGTATTGTCCTGCCCCGCACTTAACCAGGCTTGTCCGGGATGCGTCTGGTAGCAAACAATGTTCACAACGACATAAAGGCTTCCAGTTTTCTTTCTTTTCTTTTTTTTTTTTGTCATACTACAAAGGAGCTACAGCTTCTACATTGGCGCCAAGGCGTGAGTGGCTACAATGTCTACTCTTTAAAGCAGAGGTTTAGACTTCAGTGAATTTTTGACGTGTTTTAGGCGTTTTTATTGGGCTTTGTTTTTTGTACTGGCATTTCTTACGCCAGCCAAACTTGGGTGGGGTGGTGCATGCCTGGAAAATGGAAACTTTCTGGCAAATGCATACTGTCCGGAAAATTTGATACTGTCTTTGCAGACACCAAAAGATCTGCTTGGAGAATTTATAGACGTCTGCAGCTGCTAAGGAGATACCATTGTGTGATGTGCATGTTTGTACCGTTTTTCTCTTGATATTTTTTAATTCCGCGTTAAAAACAAGTAGCAAAAGTCAGTATTTTCAAAGGAGCATTACTCCCGAAGCGGTACCTACTCATCTCTTATTTACGAAATATACTTTTGAATTTCTTCTTTTTTAACACATCTATAAAGAAAACAAAAAGTACGGGAAAGGCATTTTAAGAGCACCAAAATGACGTATAAGCGAGGGTATTTTCAATCAAGGTTTGAGTCTGAAATGTCTCAACTATAGTAAAAAGGCCAGGAAAAAAGAAAGACAAACTGTTTTCCTTGTTAAAATGTTAAAGTGAGAGACTACAGCGATAGTCTCACTCACTCACTCACTCACTCACTCACTCACTCACTCACTCACTCACTCACTCACTCACTCACTCACTCACTCACTCACTCACACGCACACACACTCACTCACACTCACTCACTCACTCACCCACCCACTCACTCACTCAGGACCGCATGCTCCAGGATCCTGATTAATTCTAATTGAATAAAATAAAAGGCTGTGAGTAAAGTGGAGGCGAGCGAGCGAGTGCGCAAAGACCCGGAAAATTAGAGAGCAGAGCCGAGGCGAGGCGGGAGAGCTGGGGTGTAGCGGGGAACGATGAAACCGTCGTTAGGCGCGACAGTGGCCGGGAGACGCGTCGCCGACACGCCGCCTGACAATAACCAGACACACACGGGCGGGCCGGGAAATTACAAGGAACGCAGAGCGCCGATTATTGCAGCCATTCTTGACACAAACCGGGGACAGGAGAGGGACAATAGACCCGGTCTGGAGTCAATCTCACCCTGATTTGTGGACTCAGTAGAGCCGGGATAAAGTTATTTATGACGGAAAAATCACCAGAACATATTCACAAGAATATCAGGTGTAAGCCAGATGTTAATTCGTCGGCAAATGAAAGGTTTTCAGGTGTTACAACTAGATAATAAATCAGTAATAATAGACAATTTTCTGCAATATAGACAGCACAAATTGCCATTGATATAGTCCAGGCCATGTACAAATATAATGTATATCATTAAAATGATAAAGGAATTTTTGGACGGTACATTTTAACTTGAATTACGAAAGACATCAATGATGCCTTCGTTTGCACTAAAGAGAGAAAAACAAATTGAATACGAGAATACAAGCAATATTAATACTTATTTTTGTATGGACGTAGCGTTAACGAAACATGTACGTTTTGCTTTGCACAAATTACTTCTAACCTAGCATGTTTCCCGTGATTTCGAAGTATAAAAAGAGGCAAAATCTATAGGGAATTCTTAGAATAAAGTCAATATATAAGTAGCTCAAGTTCTGTACATAATTTTGGCAAATATCCTTAAGCATGAAATGTTATATTTGTGATGTTGATGGTATATTTGTACGCCATTGACATAACACGACGCACATAGTAAAACAGGGCGACGCACCTGTATGTAAATTAGGGGGTGGGAAGTCATACTTTAGAGGCCAATGGCGTACTTATATGACAATGTAGGAAAGTGTAGGAAATGTTCAAGAAAGCTGTGATATGATATGATATGATATGTGAATGTCGTAAGAAAATTGTCTTTCTACGAACAAACACATCTTGAGACGACCGGTTTCTGTCTTTTGAAGGAGAAAGAAAGAAACACAGAGAGAGGGAGGGAGGGAGAGAAAAATATACAGTGGGAAAAAGAAAGAAGGAGAGAGGGAGAAAGGAAGAAGGAAGGAAACCACGAAAAAGGGATCAAGGATAGATGATGATGGAATAAGCTAAAAAAAAAATAAAAATTTCCTTCATACAAATATCGAGAAAGGTTTAACCATATATCAACACATTTGTGATACCTTACCATTCGATGCAAACTGAAGCCTGTGCGCTTTTGTACAACACATAAGTTGAAACAAAAATTGGCACAGTTAAGTACAAAAAAACATAACAGAGTGAGTAACAAACACTTAAGGGGGTAAGCACTTAAGAACTTCTACAGCTAACACTTATCACCCAAGACAACGATGATCAAAGCTATCATAACTGAATGCCTGCCTGCACTTGTAACTTTAGGATTAGAATAGTTTTTTTATCACGTGTTCGTGTTTATGAGAAAAATAAGTTTTCATCAATATGACATGTAAGCGACGTGCGTTAAAGCACGCACAATACCATTACACAGGGCGATTACACCAACATGGCGCACAGGATTCAGGAAAAAGAGCAACGCGTCTTTTACTTAGAGTGAAGAATCAGAAAAATGCTGATTTTTTCCTACAAAACAATGGAGAATAATACACAGCGGGAAAACGATATAGTTTTTCTCGATGCTCACGTCTTTCAGAAAATTTTGCCGCCGTTTTAATTATCAAAGATAAGATCAGGAAATGGACGGGTCAAAACGCGAATACTTTGACCCCTTTGTGTTGTTATTGGGTGTTTACTTTGTGTCCGTTCAACAATAGATTCGGCTGTAAATCCGTCAGATTCCGGTTGTTCTACCTCCGAACGAAAACTTACCATGTGTATCCATGTGCGATAGAAGTGTTAGTAGTAGATATATAGTTAGACATTTCTTACACAGTCCTACCTACAGTAATGTTATCGACGTGGGGAGGCATGCTCCTAATGGCGAGTCTTTTAAGAGTTGATATGTGAAAAGACAACGTAAAACAGTTGTGTCTACTTGTGTGGACGATTTGTAATAATAATCCACTGTATGATATTGTTTCTAGGTGTATGTCTCTAGTTGTGTGAACAACGACGTGTTGGAAGAACCCGAAAGGATCATGTCGTAAAATCTACAAGAAAAATGTTTAAGATGTTACTAACAGTTATGCCAATGAAGGTTAGGACATCCAGGTAATAAGATACACAGGAATTGTTACTCAAAACCTTTCAAACCCATCCAGTTGCTTAACAATTTGTAAGTTACTTACAGTTGTTACAGGAGAATGTATTTGCTCTGACCTGGCAATTTGAGAGTTTACACACACGAAATGGAATCGAGGAAAGATAGTAGCAAGACAGAGACAAGACCAAGAAAAGGTAGCCTCCATAGCATGCCAAAAACTGGGGGTTTGGGGGTCTTCATGGTCTTTGGGGGCTATTTTCTGATTGCATATAGACAACATAGCCGGCCTGGTTGAATTACCCCCGTTTGGGGCTGATCAGAAAACAGCCGAATCGAAGACCACCAAACCCCCAGTTCTATAAGCCTGCTACGGAGGCTAAAGAGAAGGTAAAAGTTCTCACCTGGTCTCCACGCTGGGTGAAAAGATGACAAAGAGAATCCGTCAGCGGTTGACGGACGTGTCCTGTCGTCACATGACCTTGTCTCTGTCTGCAGGACATCCTGGCTCTCCGTTGCCATTGGCAACCATAATTGGTGATCTGGAGAATATACGTGGGAAGGCACGACAGGTAAGGTGTGACCTGAAGCACCTGTGTGTGTGTGCACCACGCCTTGCCTTGGCGCCAATCCAAGCAAACAAATCCACAGTACTGTTCAACACATACAGGAGAACTTTTCTACCATCAACAGTAGAACTTTGGAACAGTCTTCCGGAGGCAAAAGCTATGATGAGGGACAGACAGGAGTGTAAATGAGAAGTAAATTATTTCCTCAGCGCAACTCTGACAGCGTTCTTTCTCGGCAGTCCGGCTGCTAATGCTGAGTGAGATCTGATGATATAGATTTAAAAAAAAACTCATGGTATGAAAATGAACAAAATCTACACTAACAAACTTGATTGGTACGACAATAGAGGTAGAATGCCATACAACCTCCTTGGTCCTACGTTCACTTGATGAAAATATTTTCCCAACGTTTTCAAACATATACGAATGGCACTGAGGGAGGTCTGGGTTCTGTCGGAGAAACACGAAAAAGTTGGACTGTTGGACTGAAACGGAGCAAAATGTTTCACCAGTCATAACCAGGATCAAGAACGATCGCTGTAATATATACATACAGAGCAAAACAAAAATAAACAGATAGATAAAGCTTACTACCGATCCGAGGTGAGCAGTCGCAATTCCGGTACACCTGCTCCGCTTTAGCCACCGACACTTCAGTCTTATACCTTGTTCAGAAGAAGCGAAAAGGTTTGGACGTTGCAGCCCAAATCCCTGGACAGTTCTACTAAAAACACTTGGCCTAGCAGTGAAAAAGAACGAAGCTGATATAACTATAAGACGTGTGTTCTGGTATTGTAGCAGTGAGACAAAATTAAACTGCGCCGCACCCAGAGTCGAACCTGGCGCCTGGGCTGCCAGCTCGCGTGACGACCTTCCCCGCCCAGGTCACAACATCACGTTCTCGCCCATTCAACCGATTTCACGCGCGATTTGGCGACAGTAAACTTCTGTTTAACGCGAGACGTCTTCATCGGGTAAGCACCGGGCAGAAATATGGCTTCCGAATGATTTGAGCGCCTGTTTTGCGCGCCTGTTTTGCGGAAATTTGTACAATTTGTGGTGGTGACTAGAAAAGTGCGCGTCAGAAGGAAAATTTACAAAGCTCTCCCAGAAAGTGCAATACATTATACAAGAAGCACTGTGGCTTTCACTCGCTTAGACGCGATTTGACATCAAAGGCAGGGAAGTGGACTGTGAAGTTGTTTAGTTGTAAAACAATTTTGACTACAGGAAATCTGAAAAGCTTCGAATCTGCTGTTTTAGACTGTCCGTCTAGTATAATGTTTAATTTTACTCATACTTCAAGTAAGAATGATAATTCCTTGTTCTACTAGGAACATCGTATGAAACAGAAATGGGTAATTATAAAGACTATTTTCCTGAAAAGTTATCAAGTTGTCAACCCCAATGTCTTGTTTACAGAGAATGGACTAAAAAACACGAAAACAGGCCAACATAACCAAAATAGACCTCTATACGCGCAAATAAACATATACATGAAACAGCTATAAAATCCCAGCCCATGTATCATTCAAAATACGACAATCTTTGGAAGTCCTAAAATTGTACAACGGAGACAATATATAAGATTGGTGTATTTTGAATGATAAACATGTACATGAGCGTGGATTTTATATATAGACTACAAGGATTTCGAAACCTTAATCCAAATGTAGTATAAAGACAGCGAAATAACGAATAAAGTTATCACATAATCTAAGTTAATGAACAAAAACACGAACATATCATAGTGTTCATAACATTTCCCCTTACCTGTAAGGAAGACTACTTCCATGTACCGCACCGTTTGAGAGTTGGTCTCGCTCTGGCAGCCGTCTGACTGGTGGTTCTTACAAATATCACGAGGAACCATCAGTAGCACAAACTCCCCATCACACAGGAATGCACCTCGGTACAATGGGAGAGGTCCCAGGGACGCGCCTCGCAACAATGGCGGAGACAACCCCGGTCATTTAGTGGAGACATTCTCGTTTTCTGCGTGACGGACTCTGCTCATCAGTCTGCCATAGCGACAGACAGTCTGTGGGAAACGTAGGTTTAGACACCAAGACAAGTAGAGGTGTAGACTTTTGGCGTGTTTTACTGGGCTTTTTTTATTTGTAAAAGAAAGGGCAAATGGTTACCGCCTGGCCAATTTGAAACATAGGTCTATTAACCATGGAGCTTGAATTCAACTTGAAATTTGGTCTAACTTAATTTCAAAAGCCTCTACTGAAGAAGGTTCTTCGCGCGCATGAATTTTCGTCCGTTTCCAAAAAAAGTTTTTCACCATACTGTAAATCGTACAAAGCAGCTGCAAATTGAGCAAATATAAATTGCAAAAGATATTGGAAAACGATACTAATGTCGTAGAATGCAGCATCAATTCCCAAGGAATAAGAAGAAAATATGAAGAAACGAAAATGAAGAGTCTATTAATCGCCATACCATGCTCTCTGTCTTTAGCCATTTGTACAACCTTCATGACCACGTAGATTTTATAATGAAGGCAACTTTTTTTTGGCCAAAACTTGTTTTATTCGCCCGCTCGCATCAGTCTTGGGGTTACGAGAGGATGTCATCCATATAATGGATCCCTACAGGACTTGACTGTTTAACCGCGCGGCCGGAGAGGATGGCGCCTCTAGTCGACGCCACCGTTCAACGTTTGCTTTCAGCTCGGACCGACCTCTCTAAACCGTTACGCGGTTCACTTTCAAATTTCTCGACCCGGCGACCCCGTGGCAGACACAGTTCAGACTTGACCCGTACCAGACTGTTTAACTACAGAGCGGTCCTGATGCCAGGAGACTGTCTACGTTCTACGTTAGACAAGCCTGCTACTGGCTTTATTCTTTCTCCGCACGTCGGTGCTCTACAAAGTAAAAACAAAAGTGCTACAATCAAGAAAACGTAACTGTATAATCTTTATTTTCCTGCTAAAAACGACTTTTATAACAGTCCTTACAAAAAGCAGCAGTTGACAGGCTTTCCAATCAGTCAGTCCACCTTGTACAGTTGGTTGCTGACGAAATGGTAGAAAGCCGCCAAATTTGGTAAAGAAACGGGGCGTTTTTCGTTCGCTTTTATACTTCGCGCCATCAATATCGAAACAAAACGAAACTTTTCGAAAACCTGGCATCCAGGCTTTTTATCGTTAGATATCGCCTTTTCTTTGATAACACAACAAAAACTTAGAAATCAATCCCTCGTAATTGTAGTAAGCGTTTAGCGTCCACAACTTTCGATTAAAAAATAACGTCGATATTTACGCAATGAGGTCGCAACACCTTTGTGGAAAACCGATCATGCAAAAAATATGAAGCACTTGAACTTAAAACTCACCGCGAAAAGCAGAGATGACATTCTGAAGTATCCTTGTGTTACGGTCTCCTTCAAGATTCCAATTATCTGCCTAAATCTAAGCTCCTTGGCTAATTAAGTGTCGCTTGTTTAACACCACCAAATGGCTCCTCGGTACTTTGCGGCCAACCCGAAACTGTTAGACCGTTGGCGCCAAACCCGGCGACACATTTAAACGCCCCACATTTGTTTGAGTGTTTTGGTGATTTTACACACACACTGCGCCGTGAAATTAGCTCCATTTTGGCCAAATTACCTCTAATTTCTGCATTTTGCTACAAAAAGCGAGCACTTATCTCCATTTGTACGGGTCAGTTCGTTCTAAACAGGGTTGACCTCTGTGCCCCTGGGGGGTTCTTTACACACGTCAGAAACACATTACAAAACCTCTAACGCAAGACGACCAGCATCGACACAGGTTTGCTTCTTCCCACCATAAGCTCTTCTCGAAATTAAGAAATGAGGTCTTTATAATTTCAAACACAAGAAATTGGATAATTTATACCGTACAACTCGTCTTTGTCAAGGAATGAGCAATCCGCCGCTTCCGTGACGTCACGTTATGTAGATTACAGTTTAAACTTGCTTCATAATGAAATTCATTTTGTCAACTACAAAAAGGGTCTGCCATTTTCTACTTTTAGATAGTATTACACATTGTATAACCAATGTCAGAACAATACTATGTAGATGATCTTGACTGAATACGATGACCGAAAAAAAAACATTCTAGAAATGCGAAAACGTAGTGAAATGTGTCATGTTGTGCTAATATTGTATTTAGATGTATTGTAATATTTCTTTCCCAACTACTGGGATAATAGCTTGCTAAAGGCTAGTAACAAATGGATCCAAATAAACTCGAACACAACCCAGTTACCTGATGATAGTTTATTTGGTAAAGATACACCACAAATGCGACAGGAGAGAAATGTGGTAGAAAACGGAGGAGAAAATCAGTCGCTAGCTTAAAAATATTGGCTGGCTAAAAATACAAAATATCTGCAGGATATAAATAAGGGAAAAGACGACAAACACCTATGCCTGTTGCAGCAGCACATTTCACTGAGATATCAAAAAGCTTCCTGTCCAAGCAAAAAAAACTGAAATGGTTTTTCACACAATTCTACCTAACAAAGTGCTACTTATTAAGCCTCTACATGTACTTTGAATACCTTGAATTGAGCACTCCAAATATAAATGCTTGTACTTACAATAGGGTTCGTATGGGGTGAAATTATGATCAGCGTGAGAGTTGTTTAGCTCAGAAATAGCACCCCTCTGAAGAAGTGGTTCCTCCCGCTTTACCTGCTACAGGATCAACCCATTTACGGAGGGGGGGGCGGGTCGGTGATAAACAGCAAGAACATATCTACCATCATGGTAGAAGTAATAATAACCTTACAATTCTGTTTTGTGTGTGTGACAGGGATTTTTCAAATGAATGCTACAATTTTGGGCTTTCACTTATTGTTAGCGGTTCAAAGGCGAATTAGGGAGGGAGGTTTCTATCAGTTTCACAGAGGCAACATTTTGCCTCTGCTTGAGACTTGACAATTGAGACTTCAGCATTTGTCTCCAAGGTCCAGTACTACACATTGCTGTGTAACTTACAAAACTGTTCATCAGATTAGCTTGTCCCCCCTCCCCTTCATTCAATATTCAGATTCTAAAAAAAAAAGGAAACAACAAAAAAGAAAGGAAACCTGCCACATGCCACAGCTGAAGTTTTGTACAAGATTCAGTCTTTACAAGCCAAGTTTTACTGGTGCCTAACATTGGTACCCTGGTTACAAACCTTTCTCTACAATTTCAAAGAATTGTAAAATTATCCAATTGACATAACAATAGTATACTTAGTACGCAAAAGAAGCAAGCTGTATTATCTTGATGCATTTTATCAACTATAAACAAAATTAAACAGTAACACTGTGTAACAGTGCTAACTGACCATGCTAAAGGGTCGTGCGACCTTTTAGTGTAGTGGTTAGCGTTGGTGACCACCAAGCGGACAACTCGGGTTCGATTCCCGGTTGTGACCTGCTAGCTCAGTCGGTAGAGCATGGGACTCTTAATCCCAGGGTCGTGGGTTCGAGCCCCACGTTGGGCGCCACTGTAAAAACCGAAAGGGGCGAGCATGTCACAACCGGGAATCGAACCCGAGTTGTCCGCTTGGCGGTCACCAACGCTAACCACTACACTAAAAGGTCGCACGACCCTTTAGCATGGTCAGTTAGCACTGTTACAACTGTACTCTGTCTCTGGCAAGATATGCCTATGGCATCTACATGTAGTATTCTGACAGGACAGAAATGCAAGCAATAGATTTGGTTCCAAAAATTGTTACAAAAAGGATCTATGTTACATACATGTAAGTCATTTATATCCGGAAGTATTAATTCTACTTCCAGCTGATCATGCCATACAATCTCCTTCTGTTTCTGTCTTCTCTTCCAACCATCTAGAATTTGGGTAAAACTTCTTCTTCACGTCCGTTTCTCTTCTTGGCAATCATGTCAACATGTTTTGCGTAGCAGTCTTTCCTCTCGGTATCCTCTTCACATGTCACATCATACTCGATATAAAAGTCCATGACCTTTGAACTTTCACCTCTGGTGACCTCATCAGGACACACCTGATGGTACTTATAAGGTGATTCAAACGTAACCACGGCGATAATCTGAACATATAGGTACAGCACGATTTTTGATAAGAGTGATCGGTAACTCTGTAAATAGGAGCTGTGATGGTAGATTTTCATTCAAGTCTATATTTTTTCTACACTATTAGTAGGGCACCTAATGAGTTGGTATAATCTGCAGTGGTTTTCTCTACATGTAGGCAAGTTGAGCATCTCTTCTAAAGTCTCTTGTGTTTACACTTAAAAATCTCCCACCTTGCATCTCATGCAGAGGTCCCCTACATGTACGTTCTGTCAAGCTTCATGTAGCGCTGCCCAATTTCACTGCTACACCCCCGTATATGACCCCTGTACATATTCTACACTGCTATAGCGAGACACCTGAAAATAGGAAGCGACGTATTTGTGTAGAGTATTTAAATATTCACTAATTTACAAGCTAAAATTGTAGAAGCATATTGTACATACTGTATAAATTACATACACACGATGAGACCTAGAAAAGCCTACAAATGCTGACATTTTGGGGCCCCGATCTTCCGTCTGTCTTCCCAAATTCTGGCAAGAGTTGGGAGTACGATTAGTTTTGTGTCTCTAGGCTCATGGTGTTGGTAGTGCACACGAGTCCTGCTTGAGTGGAAAGTGGCCACACCCTGGTCTTCTCTTCCTCTTGTCTCTCAATTCTTCAGTCCATCATTCTGAAACATACAGAACACACAGTCAGCTTGTTGTTTGCTAGATACGTGGTAAATGTAGGGCCAGGAATGTTAGGCAACTGTGCGTGTGTTACTCAGTAGATGTGCCACTGCCAAATACATGAGACACTAGTCAGCTGCTTTTAAAACATAATTTGTGCAAAAAAAAAGTTGTGAAATACACTGGCGTCAAAGATAGAGCATTTCTGGAGTTACAGTAACTGCACAGCTAGGTGTCAGTGATGTGACACCCCTAGTGACTTTGCTGTGAAGTGCAGGGGAGAAGGGTAAGGCGAGACTCTCACAGACGTATGAGTTGTGAGCCATTTGAGAAGTCCATGGCTGAGATTTGTCCCATGGAACCAGCTTGTGGGGACTCCCTGCCCTGCCTAGAGAGAATATACACAGAGAGGAAGGGAACTCACATTGTACTAACCCTCGAGTCAAGATGAAATGGCATAGATAGAATTAGCCTGGGTGCCAGACTGTTTCCAAGACCTACATGTACATATGGTCAGTTGGGAAACAGGAAATAAACACAACATTTTTTTCCATGGGTCCAAAGGTAATTATATGTCTGCAGTCTGCATAACTCTGGCCTAGCATGCTAGGGGTCTGGCATCCAGGCTAAGATACATGTAGAAGATGTTAGGGTAGGTTGTTTGCTAAATGGCTTTGTCAACCGATCTTTGTAATTGGCACCCTCCAGGTATAATAGGCAACCCAAGCTCTGTCAGTGACAGTAAACGAAAATGTTTCAAAATGTTTGAATGAACTATATCTGAGTGTACATTCTGCCAACATGGATATTATATCGTTCATTCAAACGTTTTACAATATTTTGGTATCAGTGTCACTGACACACCTTGGTGCTTCTGTTGTGCTGGAACAAAGCTTAGATTTCATAAATATCATAAGATGTGATCATTGTTGAATAATATCTAACGCGATAATATTGATTGGCTGAGTAAAGAGACTCTTTTTACACAAACAAGTGTTTTATTCACAGTCGAGATTTCAGTGACCATCTGTCACCTTCCTCAGGACAATTGACTGGTTCACATTGCACTGCAGCATAGGTGTCGCTGCTATACATGCATCACAAACATACAATATCGACATGTCTACACGTGGTTACAGGAAACTGTATCTACTGTAAAAAGAGTCTCAGTGACTGTAGAAACTATTCCTGATGAAACTATTCACGTATTATAGTGGCTATCCTCCCACCTACATTCCTCCATACTCACATATCTCTACAACGTTTAGAGTTAGATGTTCAAGGGTTAGGCGTAACAAGTCATTCAGCGTAATGTAGCCAGCCGCTGCCGTACCGTGTGCCTGCCAAGCTGGTGTGTTACGCCGAAGGGCTGTTATACCGGCTATACTGATACTCACATATCTCTACCACATAGTTGCCAGGGAATGTCCCAAACTGTCCTGTTCTCTGCAAGGTGATCATTGCTGA
The DNA here is from genome assembly GCF_001625305.1 of Branchiostoma belcheri. Lineage (NCBI taxonomy): Eukaryota > Metazoa > Chordata > Leptocardii > Amphioxiformes > Branchiostomatidae > Branchiostoma > Branchiostoma belcheri. Next base: position 2,387,679 of record NW_017803157.1, read on the forward strand.
ATAATAATTATATATAATAGCTAATATTGGCTATCCTCCCACCTACATTCTTTAACAATACTCACATATCTCTACCACGTAGTTGCCAGGGAATGTCCCAAACTGTCCTGTTCTCTGCGAGGTCCCGACGTACCACCCATCATCACACTTTTCCATCACCAGCACCACATCGTCTTCCGTCAGCTCAAGCTCGTCCTCGTTCTGCGGGTGGTAGCTGTAGATAGCACGGTACCTGCGGGAGGAAAATGGTTCTAGTTTAACAACAAGGCCTAGGAAAAAAAATGTTGTGTTTCCTGTTTCCCGACTGACCCTAGAAAAACCTGCCGACCCTAGACTTTTTTGTGTGAATCCCAGCAAGCACATACTTTTTTTAGAGCTGATCATCCTTTTCTAGATCCATAATCTGACACCTGAGAGATGTACAATCGGGTTTCCAACATTGATATTGAAAATATAAGTGTCCTCATGCAGGTTTTACTTTGTTAAACTGTATTGTATGAGTTGGATCACTATGACACTAGCCAAGGTTTAAAAAGGGAAGAAAAAAAATAATCCCTAGTACCTACCGACCCTATTTTCTCAGGACTGAAACAAGGAACACAACTTAATATAAATAGAGACTGATAGAGACTAAGCTGGTACAATAATGTGCCTTACTTTTCCCCTGAAGGAGGCGGTGGCATGGCGTTGGCGTGAGTCTGCACAGGGGGTGACACATGCTGCGGAGGTACGTGTTGTGGTGGAGAGATGTGCTGAGGGGGGGACACGTGCTGGGGGGGTGGGACGTGGTGCTGCGGAGGGGGGGCACTGCGAGGGTGGGGGCCTCCGTTGTACACATAGTTGTCCCTGTTGTTGCTGTAGAACTGCTGGTTGGGGACCTGGGGAGACGGGGTTCTTTGCTGTAAGAGACAAGAGATGTAGCATAGTGAGTTAAATAAATATATCCACAATTCATAATTATACACTAGACTATCAGATTCTATAATTCCAGCATTTACCACAATGAACTTTGAAAAAGCAAATTTAAATATGACTTGTGATAACCCCTGCATGCTATACATACATATTAGGGATATATATTAATTAGATATTAGAAACTCCTCCAATGATCGTAAAAGTTCATACCTATCCCATACTTATGAAAATGTACATGTTGTTAGTAGATGCCATACTTTGTACCCTTTATTACAACTGTTGTGCCATAAAGTTATGTGAGTATCATAGGAAATGTCATACAAGGACATTCAACAATCGGTAACTGGTCGAAATCTGTCAAATCGACAAGAGAATCCATTACTACAAAAATGCCCTTGTCCTTACCGCTCTAGGACTGATGGGTTTCCTGGCCACAGGGGGGCTGGCCTTGTGGATGTAGCTCTGGGGCTGGGCAGGGGGGCTCAGGTCTGAAAGGTACAACAAAACAGAACATTCAATTTACCATCTTCATTCTAACCTTCTTTTGTTCTGAACGTGCCACAACCAGACAAAATTAGTCCTGAAGATAATGATGCTCTCCATGTAAAATCTGACAGACATCTTCTGGTGGAAGCAGAGTAGAATAAATACTGAGGAAATCTGGCACCTGCAATGTTGTTTGTTTGTTTGTTGTAGGCACAGGTACAATGTATTCCTTGTTTGCTGTAGCACAATTTTATGCAGCAAATAGCAAAGTACTTTATTTCTTTTATTCAAGACCACTTGTTTAAGAAGAGCTAAATAAATACTTTAATTACATTTGTACCCAGCTTTTGTTAAAAAAGTGGTCTTGAATAAAGAGCTTTACTATTTAATCATAATCATTCACAAACTAAAACTGATGAAATCATTCACGGATTTTATACAGCAAGGTACACACTAAGACAGCTCACTAAGCCAGATATCACTAACTCTTTGCTATAATGTACATGTAAGAATACTGTATAATGATCTCACCTGTAGGTGTTGAGTCCCCAGGCTCCTTGAAGACCTCCACATAAGATACAGGGAAGATGCCTTGCCTGTTTCCTATCTGTCCCTCATACCAGTTACTGTCAACCCTCCTCAGGAGAGTTACAATGTCATTCTGTAGGGGAATAAAGAAAAACTGTTTTTTACATTACAGTCATCATCAGCAAAACCTTCACAATGTTATTCTGTAGGGAAATTAAGAATTACGTCAGGTAATAAGATATGCCATGAAACAGTTACTCAAGCAACTGGATATGATTATGATTTGCTTAAGTAACTGTTTTGCTTAAGTAACTGTTTTTTACATTACAGTCATCATCAGCAAAACCTTCACAATGTTGTTCTGAAGGAAACAATACTTACAACACATATTTGGTTTCAATAGTTGTAACAGAATCATGTTACCCATATAGAAGAATGATCTGTAGACTTTGCCTGTACCTTTTTGAGAGAAAGCTCCACTTGTGTCTCTCCTACGAAGCTGTACTTAGCTCTTGCACTGCCCTCTGACCCCTGGCTGGCAGTCTTCTGGGCCTCCTCCAGTGAGGTGATCACCTGGAGTAAAGTTAGCACCACATTCGTGATCAGTTATTCAATACATGATGTTTCAATAAATGTTCCTCTATAGCGTATAACAACAAAATATTCTCTAATCTAACCTTTGTGCATGTAGTATTTTTGGGTATCAAACTTTAAGATATCATATCTACATGCAAAAAAATGTTCAGTGGAATGCATAACTTAAACATCATTATTACAGTTTTACCCAGTCACACAAAGCCATGTGACAAGCTTCACTGGGTCAGTCTACTGAGGAAGACCTAAGACGGAGTAAGAGTGACTGGTCAAAAGCTCTAGGTGAGAGAACTTTATTGTGTTGGATCGAAAGTTTTAACTTAAAACATCATTAAAATTTGGGGGATTTCTGACCTCAATGTAGTTGACAGGGAAGATCCCCACATATCCGTTGTGTTCTCCTTCGTACCAGTTCTTGTCGACTTGCCTGGTCAGGTAGATGACATCTCCTTTCTTAAAGGACAGCTCCCTGTAGGGTAGAGAAAGGATTGTAAGAAGGAGATGACACTTGGCAATAGCAGTTTAGTAGTACTAATTTATGTTTTCTGTATTGCTTTAAAAACAGAATTCTGAGATGAAAAATGTGGTTGACAATATAGCAACCAAAAGTACAGTACAGTACTGGCGTTCTGTATGATTCCATTTAAACAGTCATTGGCTCTTGTTCCTGCATTCATTTTGATACAAAAATGTACACGACTTTTTTCGTACAAGATAGAAAGGATGGACTTACTTTGAGTTCTGAGCCTTGAAGGGGTACAATGCCCTTGCATGTGCTCTCAATCCACTCTGCTAGAAAGATGGAATAAAATCCTTATTTACCAATTATGTAGCACTGGTGGGTGACAAGATAAAGCAAAACAGTTTCTACGATCATACTGCGCATTCTTACAATAAGAGCATGATGAGAAATGGTCTTTCCTCTGTAACCAAGACACACACACTAACACACACAAAGCAAACTGAAGATCTCAATCGCATGTCAAAAATCAAAGTAACTCAAAACAGCAAACATGTGCCAAGGATGTCATGACCGTTCAAGCAGCCACAAAACAACTGGCAAGCCAGAGCTCTGCTGTCAAATTCTACGTAGTACAGCCTGAGTAAAATTCTTAATATGTCAGTACAGATGAATAGTGCCTTTGTTTTAGTAGTAAGTGATTTCTAAGTGCCAGAAGGAGAGATAGGAGGGGAGGGGGGCTGCCCTTGTGCTACCCAGTCTCACCTCGTTGTTGTTATGTGTTGTTAGAGGGAGCGCCCCAACATGCACTGGGCGGACCCGCTGAGCATGCAGGATTTCCGGACTGGCCTCAAAGGAAGGGGGGCTTGGCTGTGGACCAAAAAACATGCAGGGGATGGCCTGACATTATAAGGCATGCACTAATGGCGAAAATTAGATATTAGAGAAGAGCATGGCTTTGTTATGATAAAAACATTCCCCATGCCAGACTTAGACTGTTGATCCAGACATTCATAAAAAAGATATCAATTGTCACATTACGTGTTTGTAAATATGCTACAAAAACAGGAAAAAATACATGCAAGCAGTAAACTACATTGTGTCCATGGTTAATGGCCAGAAAGCAGCTTGGAGGTTGATAATTGTGAAGTACTACTGCAGCTAATACATATATGGGCAGAATAAACTCTAATGAAACTAGAAAAAAATTGAGGTTTGTGGGAAAACCAAGAAGCCAGTTGTCAAAGGCTTTCCTGGGTTTATAACAAGAGGTGTGGAGACTGCAGAATATATTATGCAGTGAATGTTCACACACACGCACAACTAATGCCAGCAGAAGACAGTACAATGTACAAACAATGTAACTACACGTACATGTACTTGATGCTGACCAAGTACATGTATTGGCAAATAGACTGATCACTGGTAGTGCATATCAGAAGAAACAATTTCTAATAATTATCAAATTGAATACAACTAACAACTAAATCAACATTATTGGTATACATAGTTCCCTTTTTACTGAATATCATTTCTCACAGATATCATTTCACTGGTCAATTTTTACCTCTTTCTTGACTTCAATGGAGATCTTGGTTGGTGGTGTGACCTGTGTGTCGTCATATCTGTTACTGGGCACCACGACTGGTCGCTCTGCATTTGCCGAGTGTTTCCTCGCTCGCTGCTGTGCCTCTTCTTCCACCATCTTTTTCCTCCTCTCCTCTTCTAATATCCTCTGGAACCCAACATCACTCAACATGAACAACTGGGCATTCTAGCACAAATACAGGGACATCTTCTAATGTTTGTAAACAACTTTAACTTGAAATGAAGTCTCTTTTGCTTTTTTTGACATCTGAATGATTATGTATAAACACCATTTAAATTTTTGTAATTTCAAAAGATAATCTGAATTCTTGAGGGCATTTTGTGATTGACTTACCTTAGTAAACACACGGAAAATATGCATTTTGAACAATTGTTAATCTGTCTACTGCCACTTAGTAAATAACCCTACTGAGATACCCTTCATTGTAGACGTTCCTATTTGATGATAGACCTTATATGAAACCCTGCTGGTTGCCCTCCCACCCTTTATCTGTTAGCCTGTGGGCATATACAGCATTGCCGGGCAGCTGAAGGTGTCTGGTGTAAACCTCAGGGACAAACCAGGCCTTTTGGAGACGGCAAAATTTGGCAAAGGAATCACCCAAATTTTTACGAGCGGCAAACAATTATGCAATTCATGTACCAGTTGTGAGCAGATGATTTATCATTAATAAAATGGCAGAGATCAAATATTGAATAAACCATAATAAGCAAGACAATTCAGGGCCAAGAATGCTGTTTTGACCAGACTTTGTAAAATTGAAGCAACAGTAACTGTCACGTTACTATAAGGCTAACTTACATGACATATAGCTCTACTCTACACATACAGGTTGTTTATACTTACTGTAATGTATGTTAAATATGGAATAACAAGACAACAAAACTTCACTCTTTAAGACTACAACTACATGACATGTACTGCCAACTCTATGCTAAGGTTATAATACTACTAACGATGTTAGTGCTTTTGATTAATAATTAATAGGTTGAAGAAAAACATATCAATTGTTGAAAGTAGTCGCAAATGAATTTATTGAAATTTCAAGATACAAAATTGCCATTTTCCAAAAGGTCAGTTTTTGGCTCTCTTATATTTGCGACTGCTTCCACAAATTAATTACAAGTTTCTGGCAAAAGACAGCAGATAGTTCACCAGGCTTACATTCAGCTCTTCCTTGCGCTGCATGCAAAAGAGGCAGAAAGTAGCAGAAGAGTTAGTGTCAGAACATTCAACAATGAATCAACAACCGGCACTGCATGTGAGGAGGATATTGGAGTGTTTTTTTTTCCTGGTGTGTGACTTGAATACACCAAGAAAACCCGTGGCAGAGTTAAAATCCTGGCATGAGAGAATTGAACTGGTTGGTACAAAACAAAGTACCACATGATCAGCAGAGTGAAGAGAGTCACATGGTTGCTTTGGACCCAGGGTATACAGTATTCGGTACAGACTCTAAAAACAATTATATCCGTCCAGAATTCGTAAGATGGCAAGCTACAGCCTAACACATTTATGTTGGTTGCAGTGCAAGGAAACTAGACTTAACGGGTGGTGAAGATACATGTAGAGTATCATTCACTCCCCTTACATTCCAGAGAGGTAGGGAATTGCTGAGTACAGTAATGTATAAAATGTTAAATTCCTTACAAGAACACTCGGAGGGGGGGGGATAAATAAGCTTGAAAACTTAAAAAAAAGACAGCTGATACAGGATATATTGTACCATAATAGTTGCTTTGGTACTCCAATTTTAGTCTGCTTTTGTCACCTCTATATTGCTATACTTGATGCCCCCCTCCCCAACTCCTATCTACCATGTAACCATCTTGAACATCTCTTCTATCTTAGTAATATATTGTTCAGACGTCTATTTCGGGAACATTTTTCTTGCTAAGCCCTGAGCAAACTAAAACCAAGATAAGGGTTTGACAATCCCAGAGGAGTCATTGATACAGCTGTTCCAAGATGTAGTACAGTCTTATCAAATGACATACTTACAGAGATAACAATTTGAAAATTACAAACAACGACAAATTTTGTGTTAACATGGTTTAGACGAGGAAAAATTGAAAGCCTAACATATTAGATTATGGTTGTTTGCACAACATGATAATGTTTATGCATCACATGCAGAAGAAGTAATCACTTGGATGAAAACTACATATTATAGTTAACTGTAATAAATGGTTGTGCAACATTTTCAGAAGTGATTATTTGAAGCACTTAAGTTTAAGTTAAAGCCACTAAGTCTTGGGATAAGAAAAATACACAATCATCAGAACTAAATGTATGTCTTAAGAAGGCCTACCGAAATCTTCTTTCTTAGTAAATCCATGCGTGGAGGTGGGTCTGGTGGTGGCCCCTTCCGAACACGGGCGGAAAAAACCATATTGTCAGTCGCCTCCATCCCAAAGCAACCTTCTCAATGGAATGGCGAGGGACTGAGCTCCAAAATGTACAACAACAACTCACACACAGAAAACAGCAATTTGGCCAGGCAGGGCAGATCCTGTTTTGCCAAACATCAGTACTGTTTACAGAAGAGAGTGATCCCTGACATGGTGCAGGTCAGTGTAAGTAAGGCTGGGTAATTCCTCCCATACAGGGGTAGGTGACAGTACTGGGCCAGCATACCGCACAAATCCCTATCATAATACCCTTCAGACTGCCAACAAACATGCCCTTTTTTCACAGGCTCCAGGGAACGCTTCTGAGGGGGGAACTTTGGATCAAAGCATCCATGTCGGATTCACCAAGGTCATCGATCAAATATATGACCCTAGGAAAAGTCATGGGTTACACGGAAGGCGTAGGGAATGCAAATATCCCATCTAAACAATTAGATAAATGCTAACAGAGGCATCTTTGTTGCTGCACTGAACTGCCAAAAAAGCCTTTCAATTATGTGTTTGAACCATCTCCAATAAGGGAGTTACAAGTTTATAGAATCTTTGATCTAAAGAAATGATCTAATCTAAACTAATCTTCACTAACGTATCTAAAGGAATAGTTCTGAGCATGATTAAACACGAGAGATGAATGAAATACTTAAGTCTAAGCGTTGGAAGCCCACAGGAATTTTTCTTACTGATAACGAATGGCTGAAACCACAGGAATTTGGAATCTACTTCTAACCGGAACAGATGACCTTGTGAATCCTTCAGTAGAGGGTGTCACAGATAATTCAACTATCATTGACACTTTTGGACTCTAGTTACGCACAAATCCCTACTACTATTTCTGACCAAATGCTAATTATTATCATGCTACACTGATGTTACAGTACAAGGCTGTTGTGTAAACTGTAGTGTATAACACAGAAAAAATCCAACCCTTGGGATTTCATGGCAGTCTAAGAACTTCAAAGTCAGTCTAAGTGGGTTGTCTGAGATTGTAATTTCTTTTCTTTCTTCACTGGTTCTCTAGCCTTTGCATAAGTTGTTAACAGGGGCAAAATGTTGGTGAGTTACGAGGTGTCTGGGGTCTGTGCGACAAACCTTCTTTTTGGGCAGTGGTGGTACCGGTGGTGCCTCAGTAGTAGGACTTGTTTCTTCCTACATGCAACAGTGCAAACTTCCTGAATTGCAACTCACAACTCAAGCAAAGCTTGCAGCAAGAGGACATCGCAATGAAAATTAAACAAGATCAACACAATCTCTGACACGCAGGCTACAGAATGCTGTTAAGGAATCCTTCTTTTGTCTGAGAATGTTATCAATGCACCTGGGAACAACCCAAGAGGGTTTACACAGTCTTAGAGCTTTAAAACGCACAACCACAGCTGTTGCAAAAGCTGAACACAGACACGCTGAGAGCAGAAGGGGGGTAAGCACAGTGCTACCACTACGGCAGAAGTCGGCTAGCTACGAGAAGGCATTCAAGAATCTCTTCTACTGGCTTGGCCAAGCAACAACTACTAAAGACAGCGCCTAGTCTAGAACTGAGAAGTTTTGTTCCTGTCTGTTACAAACCTTGGGTGTTTGCACCTCCGTCGGTGGAGGGGGGACAGGAGGGGGTGGCACGGGCGGAGGTGACAACTGTGCCTTCTAGAAAATATTCCATCCATTCTGTCAGCAATTGTGCTACTAAAGGAACACCCCTGCTGGGAGAATGGCTGAGTCCATGCAAAGCACATATAGAAGTCATAATGTCAAAGTAAAAAAAAACGCCATGCCATCTCTGATGTATGTAGTCACTGTGATGGCACATGTACATAAAACAACAGTGAACAAATTTTCCACACATAAAACAACCATGCATAACTTCAAAAACAAGTGTAAACAAAAAGCCACACAAAACTCATGATAAAATTTCATTGACAAATGAAATCAAAACTGTTGCATTGTACCTTGTCGTGCATGCAGACTGGAACATATATCATGTATCGGTCTTAAGTGGAAATAATTTTGCCAGTGATTTATAAGTGGATTTTTGAGTGGGGTCCAGGCACACACGTGGTTCCCTAGGACACACCTGACTCCCTGTCTCTCCTTCCCACTGCTGGAAAGCCTCTAGTTCTCTCACATACCCCTCTATCTCTGCCAAAAGGGCATCCACAGGAAATGGGGGTCGTGTTGGGCTTGATCCCCTTACTTTGCGTCGGCCTACTCTTCCCTAGAACCAAGTCCACACACCCAACATTGAGCTAGAAACACCCCGCGCTGTGTGCATGGACTTGCTAAGAGCTTAATTTTACTATTCATGGGATTATACTCTCCAAAAGGGGGTTTATGACTTTTTATCAATGGATGAATGGGTGGTATAAGCTGCACAGATGTCATTATGCACATGCAATGGAATGCAGGCATATTGTGAGCTCTGCTCCTGTTAGTCCCGTTTTATAAGCCAGAATTATTGCTTTAAAACGTCAGAGACAATGGCAGAATCATGGGATGTGGATATTGCCTTTTAAATTAGTGGTTTTGAAGAAATTTACAGTTAGACATTGGATGGATTCTGACCTCTGCCAAGGACGTTGTTTTTTCCCAACAACAACTGTGTCATTTGTTTTTGAAAAGAACACCTTAAAAAGCTATGAATAATTGTCATCTGCTTTTGAGAAAAAAAATCATTTCATAAACTTTAAAATTTTACAGAGACCAATTACTGCCCTGGCAGAGGTTTTCTGTGAATTACTTGTGTTTTGCTTTACTGAAAGAAGAATGCTTTCCATGCTTTTCCTGACGATGAGTAATTATCAAACAACCTATGATGTCTGAGAGATGAGCTATTATAAGCCTTGTTGTTAGGTTTTCAGGGTAATAGACCCTAGGCTTTTTCCTAACACATCGTACATGTACCTGTAGAGACATAATGACTTCCACACGTATACATGACTTTGTACAATATTTCACAACACACTCATGCATTCATTAGGCCACAACAATTTGATTTGTTGGTTCACTGATTTGCCCACTTCGTTTTTTCTAATTTTGCACAAAAAAAACACACAACATTACAGCCTTTAGAATCAACTACAAAATGCTCATATTTTGGTCCCAACAGTTGAAGGAAGTCCCCTCTCTTTAGAGTTGTTACAGTTTCAACAAATCAAATTGTTGTGACCTTATCACCAATGACAAAATTTATAGGATCATGATATAATTGTTACATGAACTGTGAAACAAAGTAGAAATCAGCATCAGAAATGGACATTCAATAATTAGACTTGAGATAAAGTACAATGAACGCACACAAACCTTAGAGAGTAATTTGCATTCAGTACCAATGAATCAAAAGGTAAAATCATGCCAAATATCACATACAGTTCACAGAAACATGAAAAGTGCATAATCATTGTAGTTATTAATATGAGACCAAGATCTGTGACGTAGCTTTTGTTAAAAAAAGTTTTTTTTCACACAATTGGCATAGATTCTCACCTGCTTACATTTCAATGTCTATCGAACACCGTCCTCAGAGCTTCTGATTGGAGCACTTACATGTACTTCTATCTCTTTCAGTGTTCTTGCCAAAAAAGTGACACGAAGGAGCAGAACTCCAGTCAGAAGCTCTGAGGAAGGTGTCTGATGGACATCGAAATGTAACAAGGTGAGAGTATATACCGGTTGTGTAAAAAGAAACCCTGAACTATTTTATGAAGACTGGTACATGTACCACCAGTAGACTAACCTGTCTCCGTTCCTCCTCCCGCTGCCACCTCAGTTCTTCCTCGTTCCTGGACCGTGCTGACTCCATCACGCGCGCTGCGTCCCTGTTGTCCTGTACCTGGTACCTGATCTCTGTCCTCTGGCCCGGCTCTGCTCTGCTCGGCCCGTTAAACTCTCCCGGCATCCCTCCTGGTCAACAGACACAGTCACAATCATGGGGAAACCTTCAGAGCACTGCTAATCCTCTAGAACAATGTCTTTTATCACTTGTTTATATCAATATTGAGACTTTTCTTTTTACACAACAGGTTTATGTTTTCATACCTTTCAGACACCTTCCTAAAAGCTTCTGACTGGAGTTCTGCTTCTCGCAGCTATATGTAGCCAAATTGGATGTAAAACTGGTGCTTTTGTGGCAAAAACACAATCCTAAATGTGGCTAAGTTTGTGGCTCTGTCAGTCACAAGCTCTGAGGAAGATGTCTGACAGATGTTCGAAATGTTAGAAGGTGAGAGACTTGACCTGTTGTGTAAAAAGATTTTTAAAAAGCCCAATACTAGTATCCTATACTGATGAACTTAATGAAATTATTTTCGTATAGTTTTTACCTTAATTGATACTTCATAAGGTAAAAATGCACAAAGAGGTTATAATAAACTTTAACTTTCTGTAAGCATTTTATTTTTACTTTTTCAGTTACTGTAATAGATAATTAAGGACTGGGCAGTCAACTGTGGATGATTCAATATACATTTTACAAATAGTTTTAGCTCTGATACACTAAATTGTGTATTACATTCATTGAGAAATTACCCATGTCTACTACTGTATTAGCTGTATACCTTGAACATGATTGTAAAAAAATGTACAAATCTGTGTATGGGTTGAAAACAAAACCCGCTAACATGCAACAAGGTGACAAGGTACACAGTATGAAAACAAGGAATACAGGAGAGTAAAGGAGAGAACAGAGACAGGCTGAAAAACAAAAACAGAATGAAGGTCACAATTCCCACTGATGAGAGGGAGGGATATCAGTAGGAATTATGCACATCTGGAAAAGAACATAATGAATAGAAAATGGTTTATTCCTATGATTGCCAATCTTTTTGTCATGTGATTTGTTTAGAAACTCACAAATGTTGACCAATAGAAACTGGAACAAAAGGCATCTTTTACTACAAAGTAACTAACAAATTAAGAAAAGGCCACTTTTCAAATTATTAAAAAAGGAAACAAAATGTGGATAAAGAAGGAGCAGTGTTAACAGGTTGGAGTGGGAAAACAGGACGAGGTACGTTTTTGTCGTGAAAGGAAAAATAAAGGAAAGACAGCAAGGTTCATACAGTTTCTCTGCCAACATTTTGTCATTATTTTTTGCAGAAGTGTTCATGTCACACTATTCTGCATGCAGTGATTTTGCAACTTGAAACGCAGAAGCATGATTGTATGAACCTTAAACAGACGTAGCTGGCAAAGAGCATTTCAACAGAACTGTACCTGACACCCCAACCTTAAGCTGAAGTACATACCGCTCTCCGGCGAGTAAATACTCCGAAAATATTCATCCAGCGACCATTTGAAGGTGGCGTTTGGGCTTTCTGGCCCTGACAGTTTACAAGTGAACACAGACAATACAAAACAAAACAAACACAACAAATTACCCATGCTGCAGCACAACAACACAGAAGGTATATTACCCATGATTCAGTGCTGTTACAGAGCTGAACTATGGGTGGCAAAGAAAAGAGTGGTTGACAGCATTAAGCTACCCATCATGCAATGGCAAAGCGAAGCATGATGGGTACTCATGAACAGAATTCATAGTTACGAAGATTCAGACCAGTGAAAAAACATGACTTAGAAAGACCCCATTCACAACATAAACTGATGCATGAGGTGATGCAAAAGTATTGAAACCAAGTGGGTCAACATACATTGTACATGAATTTGATCACGTATCAGACTGAGCATGAAAGGCGATAGGAACCAGAAACTTTAAGGTAACATTTGCAAAGCAAATGCATAATGTTTACCTTCGCATATGGTCTGCTCTGTACTGTTACTTTTTACTAATTTAAAAACACATCATATATGTACATGTATATGGTGACAGGAGTCGAAATCCCTCGTTATAAAATTGCAACATGATGTAACCCAACACCAGTCACCAATACCATGGTGACGGACGTCTGGTTCAGGTCATTGACCTTTATTTGTTTGTGAATCCGGAGAAGACGAGGAAGAAGAAACAGAGCAAAGACAATATGTTTCCTTCTGCGAAGGTAAACATAGAAATATCGGCCTTTTTATTTGACTGACCTTTTACTTTTGTTGGTGGTGCACTCTTCACTCCCAGCTGCTCGGCGGCTGACAGACGTTTACCGGTACTCGTGGAAGAGGCCGACACCCTACTGGTAGATGTGGTCCTGGTTGCTCCAGGGATCGGACCAATCACAGGCTCTGAAAGAAAACATATATTGATGCAATGCATGTGGAAAAAGGCATGTTGGTTGTAACTGCAATGATGATTGGTTGAAACATGATTGTTATTGTTAGTAAAGGTGAGAGATAGTGATATCTACAAGATGATTTGATTAGTAAAAATAAAGTAATGCATGAAGACAATTGATAATGTATTTGTTTTACTGCTGTGCATTGAATGTTTAATTTGAATGTTTGGACAGCTTTTATCCAGCTTATATCTAAGCCAGCACAAACCTGAAACATTACTTTCAGCAATAAGAAACTGTTTTTTTCCTTACTGTCAAAAGAGACAATAGCTAGTTACCTGTTTCTTTGAAGTACCTTGCCTTTAGTTAACAAAGGGTACTGGCACTTATGCATGGTACAGAAAAGTGTTTTTGGTGAGACTACAGTTTTCATGGCTCACTTATGCAGAGCACAGAAAAGGTTTTTTGGTGAGACTACAGTTTTCATTTTAATTACTGTCATTCATGTACTTGACCTATGGATGTTGCACGTCACAATATGTAAACTGTATCAGGGATGTCCTATGGTTTGAACAATAGTCAATATAGATTTGGAAAGACTCGAAATTTGGAAATTCTCTTTATTCACCATCCTAGCTTGTTTGTTTGCAAAAAGCTTAGTACTTTCTCTTTCAAGGACATCCCTGTGAAACAGTTACTACATGATATGATACTATGAACTAGTGGGATGGTAGGACTTCTAACTAAAAAAAAACAAAACTGAATGACACACGGACACAACTGACCAATTGTGACAATGTCATGCATTTATTGTGGCAAAATGGTGAGGCGACAAAATCCAACCTATACAACTTAGAGAATACAAACTACATGTATACCACATGTACAATATATAATTATAATATATGATGGTGAGTCTGGTATGAAAAATACCTGAAAAAAGGCAACTAATAGTACATAACGGGAACAAAATCTGGTGCATCTGTGGTGATGGAGAGTCACGGTAAGCATTACTTAGTAAGCTGGGACCGTCATCCTGACTTGCGACATCACTACCTCTGCTAATATCCTCGTTGTCCAGCGGTAAAGACTCCAACCAGATGAGGGTTTCCACCAGTTTGGAGGTGCGGTGGTGTTTGGGAGGCAGTGGAGGCTTCCGGCGACGTATCGTGGACATCTCTTCTGACGAAAGGCTCACGCTAGGCGAGGATGAACGTTCCGAGATCTTGACTTTGTTTTCATTATCTTCTTCTTGTGCTGCATCAACACTTGCTGTGATTTTATTGTCGTCTCCAGTGACTACGTGTAGCTTTCGTTCCATCTCTAGCGGCATCTCTGCTGTATCACGGTGCCCCAGCGTTTCCCCCTTGCCTTCTGTTGTTTTTAAGAAATCTAAATGGTTACCTATAGCATGGCTGGAAGCAGATTGCCGAGCTCTAAAGGGAATATGGTAGATCAGATGGCTGTCAGACAAACTTATAGGGAAGGTCTTCTTGATTTTTGGCGGCAACTTTGGCCTGAGGTTCCCATCATCGTCAGGGGGTGGGGTAACCACTGGAGGCTTGTCTTCTTCATTGGGGTAGTATTCTTCTGTCGTGGTGGATTTACTGTCTGAAGACTCTTCCTCCTCTGGGGCTGTCTCTTCCTCCTCTCCTTGTGAGATGTCTTGGTTCAGATCTTGAAGGTTGTCGTAGATTTCTTCTGTTGTAGCTGTGGTGCAGGTGCTGCTTGCAGAACGCAGTATGATTTCGTTCCGGTCCAGGGCAAAGTGGACTGACTTCCCGCCATGCGGACTGACATACTTTTCCTTTAACGTTCTGCTGTCGTCTGAATCGTACGCAAAGCCGCTGGCCTGCGCGATGTACATGTCTCTCGTCATCTCAGCTACTTGTAGCGTTGAGGCTGTGGATGGATGGGAGGTTGTAGACTCTGTGTCGGAAAAAGTTCTTGTCTCCTGGCACAACTTCTCCATCTTCTTGATGTTCTCGCTTTCTGAGTCGGAGAAGCTCTCGAACCGTGGCCTGGAGGAGAGACTTGCCCTGTCTTTGACTCGGCAGCAGCGCCCGGTCAGCGGAGACATGGTGGAGAAATACTCCACAAGTCGTGTGAAGTTTCGCGACCGCGAACCTGACTGAAGTACTTCTGCTGCATACATCCGGTAGGATACGATATCCGGTGGGCTTCTTGGAGGCGAGAGGTTCTCTGATGTTACAACCTCCTTCTTCCTACAGTTGGATTCTGTCTCTTCACCATCCTCTGTCATCACGTCCTCATCTTGAGCCTTTAATATGGGTGAGAGAACATCCTCACTTGGTGGTTTGGAAGCTGGCCTGATGTAATCTACTCGTATAGGGTTTCTAACAGGGCGGTTTGTGACTGTTGCAGGATTTTGCTTCTCGATTGTTGGCGTGTCATTTTCGTCTGAAGCTGCATCCAACGTCTCCTCTTCACTCTCAATTTCGTCCTCATCTTCCTCGCTTCCCGTCTCATTTTCGGTGCTTTTGTAATCCTTATCGGAGTCATCAGAGTCCACGCATTTTGCCCCGGACCTCTTCGGAGTGTCCTTACTCCTTACTGTTACAGTTGGAACAGAGCCTGTTGAAGGGGGACATGCTTTTTCACCTGATTGGTTTGCTTGAGTCTCGGCGTGGTTTCCAGAATTGTGAAACGCACCTGCGATTCTGTCGTGCTCCTTGCAAAACGCGTCGTGATCCGCAAAGAACTGGTCCAGATCCGACTCAAAGCTGTCGTCGGAAAAGCTGGGAAATTTCTGACGCCTGGCCGACTTGACAGGCGACATTCTGTCGTCTATACTGTCCAGGCTTTTGGAATGGGAGAGCTGGGACAGTCTGGGGTTGGTGCGGAGTGTAGGGGAAAGTTGCTCCATGTAAATCTGCTTATTGTAGGGTTTTGCGCGGCGTGACTTTCTGCGGGACTGTCGTTTAGAGGATAACTGCGTGCGCATGGTGCAGCTGTGACAGTTAGGAAGCATGCGTGGCATTTCCATGGACGTGGTTAGTAAGACTTCTATGCTCTCGTCACTAGTTGACTCTTCCTCTGCAAAAAGGGTTAGCAAGACAGCTATTAGCATGGCACTTACCCGACCTCTGCTTTTTAAAGTTGTCATGCACAGACAGGCGTAATTTAAGTCAAACTCTTTTTTCTCTCAATAGGTTGATGAATGTTAGACATCAAGGTAAACAATATTTAAAGACAAACCAACCTCTACTTCTGGGTAAATTACAGAAATTACTTCCGGACTGGGCATAGAATCCTTAAGTACATGGGACCCCGCTCTGCCACTAGCAGTTCCTATGTCTTACTCTCATTCACATAACAGTTACACTTACAAGTCTTCAACTGTTTTTTTCCAGTAACTTCACGTGTGATTAGTGTCCACTTGTGCTCTCACTTCATTTAAGTGACACCGAAGAAGAGTGATGGATGTCACTCAAAATGTCAGGAAGTAAGCTCCATAAGTTACCCAGTAGTAGAGTTTGATATGCCTTTAAATATCTTTAATTTCTTTTTCGTTTTGCCAGAAAATACAGGTATTAGATAACTTTTACAACAGAGGTCAGGTAATTGGAGTAAGAAGCAGTGTTAACATGGTAATATGTGTCAGCCTGTTAATCACTAGTACACACATATCCTGAAACAATGCTAAATCTCCAATGTACACCCATGCTTGTAACATTGTATGTGTAACATGTAGTAAAAAAACAAGATCACAGACTATGCTCACTGGAAAACTGAACAACGTATCTATTGGCAAAACAAGACAGAAAAATGTAACCAAAGGTGTACGGCAAAGCTTCTTTATCAATGATAATGCATGTCTTCATGTTCTGTTGGAAAGCTGTGCTACCAAATATTGCCAGTTCAGCACCAAGGACAGGGTATATGCTTTTCCTTTGTTAGTAAGAAAGACACTGAACAATGTAACCAGACATTTACAGCAAAGCTTCTTTACCAATGGAAATGCATGTTCATTTTCCGTTGGAAAGCTGTGCTATAGAATATTTCAGCACCAAGGACAGGGTATATGCTGTTCCTTTGTCAGCAAGAAAAACATTAAACAAGTTCGTAAAATCTGTTTCTCATAATTCACAGAAGAAGAACTTGTCATTGCTTATTGATCCAACATTCCTCCTGAACACATACATAACATTTTTTTGACTGTTCCATCTGAGCATAGCTGTAGGGGTGTTTGAAGGCCTTTTTTTTAACCTTTCCATTACATGTGTATTTCAACTGCTATATCCAACTGTGGTCGTTTATTTTTTTTATTCAGTCCCAACATTTATTTTCAAAAATGATCCTCATTTTTCCCCTTCTTAACTGTACAAAGAGAACAGCCTCCACCTAAGACCACCACATATAGACAGAGAATTAAACAAAAGATAATGCCCATGCATTTCTGAGGACATTAAGCATACCACTCTACTCAAAATAAAAAGCAAAGTAGGAGGACAAATATACAAGATGCTTAACAGGAAAAACACAATATAGTTGATATTGTCCTGGAGAATTTGTGTACTGAATGTATACATATCCATATGGATTAAATACTGCATTTAAGTGCTATGTAAGCCTTTTTCTACAAAGCCATCTAGCATTTAATCTTGTCCGAAACATTTATCAATTTACAGGGTTTTACAAGATGTTAATGCTCATATGGTTAGCTGCAATGTCACAACAGCAAGCTTTTTGTTATGCTTAATGCAAATAGATTACAAAATAAACTTGTCAAAAACAATAAGACATGGTCTCTGTGGATTTATATGGAACCTTTGGAGTAGGTAGGCTAAAAAAAGGCAAATACCCTAATCGAGCCCTAATAGGACAGAACAAAAAAGCCTTTCTGTCATTAGATATTGAGTCTTGTATAATATTTCTGTATAATTTTCATAATTTTTAATCTTGACTACTACTTTTTACACATAGAGACATTCAAGACAAATAACATACCACAGAGACAATGCCTGAACAAACTTCCACGTGTTATAACATTTCACAGCAATCTTACCCCGAGATATTGGTGCTCTGTACTGGACAACCTCAGGCTCAAAAACAGAATCATCTATAAATGCATTCAAAAGGAAACGTCAAGCAAAAATAAAGCATATAAACAACCCTAATATCATCATGTGACACTTCTGTGATTCTTTGAAGCCTTGTTTTTTTAATGTTCCAGATTAAAATCATAATGTACATTATACATACATATTTTCTCACCAAAGACACGCCTCGAAAATTTCTCGAAATATTTTATGACATTTATTTCTGGTGTCAGAAGAGTCACTCTGAAGTTGTTACAGTACTACAAGTTAGCATACTCTTTAGCAAGCTGGATAAAAAAACTAACACAGTGACTGCATAATCAAAATTAGCCAACCAGAACAAACACTGCAACCAGAAGCTGCTGCCAAGCTGTATACCACGGAATGGACATAACATCCAACTTATGTTAAACAATTAAAGTCAAAGCAATGACAACCACTGCAAAGCAATCAGAATTATCAATACTCAAGCATATAATAAAAAAAAGCTTTGCAAACACTCACAAAGCACCATGCAGAAGAGCATAGCCTGATACTAGTATGAACCATAACCCAAAATAATACCCCTTTGGTCCTATTGTAACTACTTCCTACAATCTACTGGTATAGTCCAAGTCTTTATGTTGAAACAGTAGAATTGAACCATCTCAGTAGACTATAGATTATAGCAGTAACCTTTCACCTTTGCCCCCTAACATCTCACTTGCCCCTCTCACCTTTGTCCCCTAGCCTCTCACCTTTGCCCCCTAACCTCTCACCTTTTGGTTTCTCAGGAGCTGCTTTCCTCAGCCCCATGGTGGGGATGTCCCCTCCTGACTGGATCTGTTTGTACAGCTCTCGTGATGGTTTCTCCTCCGCCTGGCTGTTGGCTGTCTCCCCCTGCGCTGCCTTGGTCACACTCACTTTTCTACAGGCAAGAAATAACACTGAATTAGCTTGCTGACAAGTCTCCATTCTTGGACATCATCAATGCTTCCAGAGATATCTGAGTATTTCACATGTTTCAGGAGGTATGCAATCTTCTGCTTCCTTATTTTTGCCCACAGTGTCCTCTAACTCCCTCTGGCTCCTGATTCTTGGACCTTTCTGCCATTCTGTCTGTTAAAGCTCCCCCACCCATGTGCTGTCAACCTACACTTGTCCAGACAAGCTACACTTGTCGCACACCCAAAATAGTACTTCCATACCCAGAAGTGATGACAAAAAATTGCATTTATATTAGGATTGCATGTAGTAGATGAAGAAAGTAACACAGAGCCTCCTTGCAGTTTCATACACAACTGCAGCACATCCTGCACACTTACTCTAACTATACACATGCATGCATGGGTAAGAATGCTACCAAAGTGCAGATGTACGTGTTTGAAAGTACATTGTAACTATACTCACAGTGCCTGCTTCACATTCTTGTCTTCCATGTATGGGTTGTATATGGAGCTCTGTAAAGTAAGACAATTGTATAGACTTTTGTGAACAATTCCACTGTGTTGTATGCCAACCCCCGCGATCAAACATACACTGCCTTACATATGTAAAAAGCAGGCAGAATAAAATTATTAATTAACTTTTCAATCTGATTTCACAAACACATTTTCAACAGTTCATTCCCCACCCAATTGATCCCCACCGTAGATTAACAGGTAGTCCTGATTTTGACGCTGAAAGGAAGGCAGTACGTCAAAAAAATTGAATCAAAACAGAGAGAAGGATGTGAATCAAATCATTCAGCATCTTTGGTCTACAAGTGCACATGCACATGCAGGCATGCAAACCTGGAAGATAAAAAAAGAACAGAGGTGCATTTGTGATTCACCATGGAGCACATGAATGTAAAAGTACATAATGACATGCAGAAAACTAGCCTGGGTGTTGCCTTTTTAACTTTAGGTCATGCTCTCTGTCACTTCTGTACCAAAAAGACTGGGCCTGCACATATTCTATCCATCTACTCTGGTGATGATGACCACATAATGAGCTAAATAAATACAACTGTCACAAGCTTGGCACTCACTGGGCTCTTCTGATTGGTTGACCCCATATTACAACTGGCCAATGAGTGTGCCTGTTCAAATTCTGAACAAATATTCAAATGACAGACAGATACAACATGTGCGGGCCCAGTCTTTTTGGCAAGGAAGCTACAGAGAGAGAACTTAATTAAGCTAAAAAAGGCAGAGGCATCCAAGCTAGAAGAAGACAGGAGATGGAATGATGTGACAAAGACTGTACATTAACATTGCACAGCTGGTGCAGAGATGGAGGGGAGAACTCTCCCTCATGTAGGGCCTAGCAGCAGGAAAGGAATGCCAAGATTGAGACCATAATTGAGGATGAACAATCTCTAATGAGTTGAAGTGAGGAAGAGGGAAAACTCATCACTCAATCTGATTGGTACATGTAATACGTGACCACCTGCTATCTACTGCTACATGTAGCAAGTACAAGTAGTTTGCTACTACAGTCTGGATGTGTCACACTCTGATTCGCTACGCATACTGTGCTCCAAACTGGTGCTTCTTCTACTCCCTCCATGGTTTGATTATGATGCACACACTAAACTACTTTTAGCTGATTTGAACACTCACAGCAGTGCATAGATGTCATCTCTAAATCTCTTCTTTGTTATCTTTTTTTGTATCATTAATTAATAGTTTTTTATAGATTTATTTTTTACACGAGGGGTTATTAAAAAAGAAATTCTTTGGATTGTCACTCTTATGGGGCTAGGAAAGTCCTTGGCCTGAATACAGAGTGATATCAAAGTTGACAAGTACAAAATGTAGTTCAGAGGAATAATAATATCACAGAACAATGTATGACATTCTTGCAGTTTAGCTTTTAGCTGCTAGAGGGCGTATTTTACCTGTATAGGTATGCTGCATAGCCAATACTAGTACATGTAGTTTAAAGCTTTCTTTGTGCTGTACTGGTCAAAATAAGGAATGAAAGGAAGCATTTCCTGCTTCAATTTTTGACTCCTGATGACATCACAACACTGTTGAATGTGTACTGAGGGAGCCGATCACAGGTGCTCTATCATCACCCATACCTGCTTGGCCGCTGCTTCCCTGCCCTTATCAAGTATGGAGGATTTCCCTGGCTCATAGTCCTCTATTCTAAATGGGAGCTGCATGTAGCAGTGGGGAGAGGGGGCAGAGAGGAGAGAGGAGAGGGAAAAGATGGAAATGTAGTCACAGCTTAACCTGGCTGGTTTCAGGAATGGACAATAAAAAATTGTCTTTTTTTGGTAATTATTACAAATCTCACTGCACACTGCACGCAAATATGGTCAGCAAACTTTACACGTATACATATGCCAGAAACTGATTAATATCTGTTCTTGCTGTGTCTAAATCTTTTTATATATAACATGGACAATAGTCCATCACGAAAAGAACACAATCACACGTTGATGCATTTAACTGATTATTGAGAGCTTTGATTGGAGTACTAAGTAATCAATTTGTTTGCACATGAAATCTTTGATTCACAAAATCAGTGTTGATATGGATCATTGGTGTTTTGCTTGAATCATGTTTGGATTTCACACGTCACAAGTACACACGCCATGCTGAAGAGCAGCTGTACCTTGTCCTAGGACCTTACCGGCTGTTCTTTCTCTACTAGGAACTGATACCACAGCTCATCTTCTAGGCTGGGTCTACGTTCCTGTGAGTGCTACAGGAAGGAGGGAGGGCAAGAGAGAAGGCAAGGAGGAGGGAAGTGGAGAATGGAAGAAGAGTTAAAAGAGGGCTGCATGGTACTGCACAGTCTGTGTTGGATATGAGAATATGCACATGACTCGTATTTTGTATGTCAGGGCTTGAGGGCACGACGCCATCAACGCTACATGTATTTATGATAGTAAAATGTTCAAGATCTTCAGAGTTTCTTTTACAATAGGATTTCATATGTACCATTACCAATGGTAAAACATTCCACCTGCTTTTACAAATTAAAGTAGTTCTGGTTCTTGAAAACTAATGAAAGTCTTCATTTTGCTGTATTTGTGTGTGAAGGATAAGTAAAGCACCACACCATACTGTGAGGGATAAGTGCGTCATTCATTAAATCATGTTGACGTGAAGGAAATGAGTTGTTGAGAAACTTGTTAAATGTTATGAGAAAAAAAATAAATTCAAATAAAACACTTATCATACTGTATTGAGAGCCTGTAGTGGTTGACATTAGAGATGAATAAATCAGAAATAGTCACATTTAAATTGCATCACACCTGACCATCAGAAACTACAGTCACCAAGATACTACAGGACGAAAGCTCACTCAAGTCACCTACAAGTATTCTGATTGTACAAGGCAATGGCCATTTTTACATATAGCTGGATGGGAAGAAAAGGAGTGACCACTACACTAGAGTACAAAATACACAGAAGCCAGCAACAGCTACAGGTAAGGCAACGGCTGAAATTGAGAAGAAAGGAAGTCATAGTGAAAGAGACTGGACACCAACAGATCATTGTGTTCGTCACTGATCAGTGATAAAAATAACACCAGCAAGTCACCTGCAATTAAAGCAGAAAAGCTAGCATACCATCAAAGTTCATCAGTCATGGCATGTCATATTATCTTAACTGTATCCCCTACCAATTGTGCAGCCGTCAACCTAGAAATACACCTTAGCATTAAAGCACTAAGAACTACAGTCTCATCACATGCATGAGGTATACACAGTTGAGAAGATACACTTACACTTAACAACAAAATTATTCATCATATTAATCCCTAATACACTAGGCAAGAGTATGAATAATTTTGTTGTCAACTGTTCATGTATCTATTAAGCACAGTTCTTACCATGACGTCTTTTTCGCAGATGATAGGACAAACACACTTCAGTGTCTAGCATAATTGTTCTTGAAGTACATGTAGATTACATCTAAAAATGTGTACACAGCATGGTTTGTCAAATCATTCACTGAGAAAAAGACATCCTTTCATAGCTTCTGCAGATTTGCTAAGGCCTACAGTTCATGTGTAAGACCAGTGGTTATTCAGTCTGCTCTAAGACTTAACAAATTGGCCATGGCCAGTCAATTATACCACTGGGCTTCAACAAAAACTGCAGCTCTTAGAAGTGAGATATTTACAAGTGCCACCAGAAGCGTTTGCCGTATGTGCTTCGTAGCAGTTGTTCTTTGAGGGTGGAAAACTGTCTTTGTGTCTCGGAGAGAGAAAAGAGAAACGAGGATATTAAAGACAGCCAAAAGTACGTCTCTCCTTACGTGGACTGCTTGGTGCTGTGGGGATGAGACTGAAGAGACTGAAGAAACAGGTTCAGCTTTTGCAATTTCCAGGTTTGCTCGCTCCAGGGTTCGAAGGTCTTCCTCAAACTTGTCCATTTCTCTGCTTTTTCTCTGCAGACGTGTTAATATTGTCACTTGTACGCATTTCTTAGGGTTAGAGAGATTGGAGCTTACAGTCAAACCTGTTCAAGGGGCCACCTCTAGCTCTGCAAGGACCACCTGGCAAATGTGACCACTTTTTGTGGTCCCTTAGATAAAATTTCTCCCTGACACAAGCTTGCATCACAGATCCTGTATATAATGACCACCTGTCTACACAGACTAGGTTTTATCAGTCCCCTGAGTGGCCTTCCTGGACAGTTTTGACTGTAAACTATTAGCTTAAGCATCATCAGAGTATCCATCCCCATCCCAGATCTTTCTAAATTAATTATCATAAAAACCAACAAACTACAAGTTTTTTAAACTTTTCCCTTTCCCATAGATGAAATAGATGATCTTTTTGTTGGAAAATAATTCAACATTTTTTACATAACAGTCCTACATTTTTGCATACATTGTATGCATGCAAACTTTAATGCTAACATGTATTAGAAGGTAGGACTCACAGGTTTGCCTGGCTTCCCGAGTGCACCCCTCCCTGGTGTGTAGTCCTCGATCCTCCCAGGGTTTACTGGAGCCACTGTGGGAGATCTTCTACCACTCTTGTCACTACTGGAGGAGAGCACACAACAAATGTTCAGAACTTCCCTTCAAGTTTGTCTACATGCACCAGTGAGATTATATGTTATACAGGGGATTCCACTTATTTGTATATCTTTTAATTGTATATTTCGGGTAATTGTATAGAATTCTAAAACACCAAACCATTTACCATTCACACCATTGTAAAAACAATGCATAATTGTATAGCGCATTATCGTATATATTATCTTGTAATATACAAAGACGGAGAAAAGGCTTTTGAGATGAGTGCTATATTTTCTGCATGCCAACAGCAAGCTTGAACTTTGTTGCCTTTTGCCTAAATGATACTTATTGTAACAGTTCTGTTTTGCTGATAGGATACTTTTTGTGATGTTATGATATTAGACTGTATAATAATCATACATTTAATAAATATATGTTTATTGTCTTCAAAGACAGTAAGTAACAATGAAATACAAAATGTGTGTATTGAATGAGAGAGGACAGAAGGGTCACACTGATAAAATGAAAAACTTAAAGATGGCCAAAAAATAAAAACTTTTGGATAAGAAATGTACAATGTAGTGAATTTTGTGGAGCACAAAAAATAAATAAATTGTTTGGAGCACATGTTATGTAGTAAGACAGCAGGATGTAGGATGGTAGCAGGAGAGATCAGTCCTGTAGTAACTGTTGTTGAAGAGGTCTTGTGACAGCTGCGTGCGGCTACGTGGTGTGCATGCATCCACCTGTTGTTGTTGTTACTACTGCCAAGCCTAGCGTAGCGCGGCTCGTATGAAATGCTGGCCCGGTTGGGCTTGGCCTGTGCGGTCGTCGCAGATTCAAACTCAGTCGGGGAGAATTCACCACTGTACCTCATTCTGAAGGATTCGTCTGTAAAGAAAAGAGAGTACATTTCTGTCAGGAATCTGTTTTATATGAACATAGATGATGTATCCAACATCATCGTACATTTCTGTTGAAGCAAACCTGTACAAACGTTATATGATTCCGTTAACAACAGCATGGCAGCTTCGACGTTAGAGTTACAGTAGCAGAGATGTAGCAGAGTAGTGATATTCACAGAGAATGTAGTTGCAATTGTCAATGCAACACAACGTCAAAACAACACACACATTTCATAGTGTGATTTTTAAGAGTCATAGAAGAAGCATTGTGATGAGTGACAATCAAGAACAAAATGTGAGATTAGAGTCTGTTTTGGACAATAATCATGGTTGCATCACAAGGCAATAGTCAGTCAAGACACTGCACAAACACACAGATATAGAAGGCCACAGTCTCAAACTTTTCATTGTATCCAGAAATTCAATCTCTTTTGGAAAGAAGCCACAGATAATCATTCCCTTTCCATTCGGGGCTGCTTGTTTTGAAAACAAATGCAATGATCACATTGGCGAGTGTGAAAGATTTGTGACAAAAATTATGTCTTCTTTACCTTCCTCTTGCAATTGGACCTCTCCTTCTACTTCTACAATGTACGTGGATGAGGTAGGATTCGAAGGTGCGAGGAGCCAGCAAGATGTGCAGAAAAGGAGACAAGAAGACAAACAGAACAAGCTATAATTGGTGACAGGAAGCACAAAAGTTGAGCCTACATCCAGCTCTACTAAGACTAAGTACATCTAGCAGTTGCTGAGTTCAAGGACTGGTAGGACACTAGGGACAGAACAAATGAAATCGTTATAACTGTAACATGTACTCAGGGCTGTCTCCAGGACTTGTCTCTTCATCCAGAGATGGAAATTTGCTTGAAAAAAAATTCACCCTGTCCATCCCGAAAATCTCAACTTCATGCCATAAAGATATATTTTTGTCAGCTTAAAATGACAGATGGAATTTTGCATACAAGAATGCCCAAGAATGAGTCGCTCAGACGAACATTTAAAGCTGGAGACAGCCTTGCATCTACTGTAGCTGAAAGCAAAGCTTGGGGAAAGCAACAGTTTTGAACAAAACAGCAATGACTCTTTAACATAGAACAAGATGACTTTTAAACAATGGATGATAAAGTAACGTACATAGATAGAGAAAATGTCCTTATTCAGCCATCAAGAAAAACAAAATTCACATTTTTTCCTGATGGCTACAAAGAACACTATCCTCCAACAACTTCTACAAGCTTTTCAAAAGAGTGTGTGCATACATGTAACATATCAGAATGACAGTAAATCTGCTTCAGTAGCTCAGTAGTCTTAACCCTTGTCCTGCTGTGCGCAACATATGTCGCGCGGCACATACAGTACCATCTATATAACACCCTGCATAGGTACGATTTGGGGGTGTTTCTCGTGCAACGCAACGCACCGCAGCGAAACGCAACGAATGCGGAAGTAACTATGCCACTGCAGGGCAAAAAAAATTGGGGGTCTATGATCTAATTAAGACATGAAATTATTGAAAAATATTGTGCCAGGAATGCCAGCAGGACAAGGGTTAAGATTAAAGCAAACACCAGGCAACTTTATGCTCGAGGACTAATTCTACAAGCAAGCTTGTCTACGTTACTGCAACTAATATATGGAAACACATGCACTACAGGAGATATCTACATCTACATGCAGACCACACAAGGTACTCTAATTCTAAACACTGCAGTTTGCTGCTCACTTAGGATAAAGTACAACAACTACACAGACAGGAGTATTGGGGGCCCGACAGGGTTGGATTTGTCTTCAAAAATCAGTAGTTTTAAAAATCAAATCATAAATTTTTTGAACTGATTAAAAAAACTTGTGAGAGTTACAGGGATGTGATTGTTACACAGATTTTACCTTCATACATGATTAGTGGTTCCAGACCTAATAATGAGGAACAAGAATTATAGACTGATTTGTTTTGTGAAGATCAGAACCATTGAACTGTATACCCTGTACAAGCCCCCATAAGCCATACCAATGGAACCATGTCATAATGTGTAATTTTTCATTCTAACTGCATCACATACTTTTTATTTTTCACACAATTTGAGGTATAATGTATACGAAGTTGTACTTAACCACCAAATTGATTTTTTCCATTTTTTTCATTTTTTTTCAGCTGTTACTCTTCTCAAAAAGCACAATTTTGTCAACGGAAGGTTATAACCTGGATTTCAGCACCAAGGACAACGCCCAAAACCCATGGTGTTAAAGTAAAAGTGATCTCGAACTGAAGGTTTTTTTTTTTGGTTGTTGCAAAGATTGTGAAGGGATGGTCTCCAGTTGGCATGGCTTGTCCTACAGAAGGCACACTCTGTACCTCTGTATCTGGTTACATCTTTATCATCCTCAGGAAAAGAGTAAGTAGGCTTGTAGGAGTTTTCCAGGTCTGGAAGAGGTGACATCATGTGAGTGACCCACACTGAACATGCTGGATATACGCAGGACCAAGCATCCTGTTAGTCCCTAACTGTAGGCTTCAGACATATTCCTCAAGATTGCTATCATTCCTTAGGAGAAGCAAACTCAAGAAATACTTCTAAGCCTTGGGATGGGTTGACTGGGTTTGTCTCTACCTACATGTACTGGTGACAACTCATGGATGTTGACTTCTGCATTTGCAAAATTAGAAGTTCAACAAAATTTGTGACATCCTTTCCATCTGGACAGAAGAACACTTTTTTTCAGCAGAGAAGTTTGAACTTGAATGTATCAGCCCAAAACTTTGTTCTGGAGAGCAATGTTTAATCTTATTGAAATGTCGCCAAGGAATAGAACATTTTTTTTTGTTTCAATAACAGAAGGTTCAAGATTAAAGTGCAGAAAAACATTTGAGTTGCCACCAGTCTTTCATAATTTTCTACCACTGACAGTAACTGTAACAATAAACTACAACTTCTACAAACAGTTTGTCTCCTAGTTTGTTTTTTCTTCATGCCATGCATACATTCAAGTACATGCTAAGCATACAGCAAGGCCCACCGGCAAGGATGCAGAAAGAGGAAGCTTAAAGTTTAACTAAGTAGGGGGAATATGCTTGTATGGCAGCAAGTGGTTGATTGTCTTTCCTTGATCCTTGCACTGTTATAGTCAGATTGAATATTTATCTTTCCTCTGTAGTACATAAATTTTGTACAATGTATAATCAAAAGTCTTTGCAACAGTATAGACTTTCTCCTTATCCATATATAACAAGGCAAGGTTCAAAGAAAAACACCCAAGTTTGGAAGGAACAAGTCAACTTGAATGGAGCTGGAAGATATCAGAGGATTTTGAGATGCTGAAAGAAAATAAAGGGTTGAGTTTAGACATCAACACAAAAAAAGATGTACGTTTGCCTAGAAAGCATGTCAATATATACAGAAAACCTAAAGTCAAAGATCTCAATGGATGACTTTGAGAATGATGAGAGTACATGTATGGCCTAGAGATGCAAGTGTCAGGGCTGAAAAGGGAAAAAAGGGAATTACATGACACTGTGGACCTTTGCACGCTCACAACGTATGACACAGTTGTCAAAAACTGAAAATACTGAAACTGAAAAAGGATTGTACCATAATATACATTGACACAAAATAATCACTACAGATGCATGACAACCATTCCCAATATTTCTGACTGCACTGAAATAACAACAAACTGAGAAAAAATAGAAACTATGGTTACCATTTTTTGGGATGAAGATTCTTTATACTAACTTTCTACACACTCAGTATATGTACAATCATAACTTGTAAGTCTATGAGAAGTTTAGTGACTAGTGGCACATGTCAAGTAAAATCTACTGTCATTATACTACATGTATTTTAAACTACTGTAACTACAGGGCAGGCTGAAACTGTTAATGTTACCTTCTCTATCGGGTCTGAGTTTGTTGAATGTGGGATGATTGAGGAGTTCTATGATAGCAAAAAAATAATGAAGAAATGAGAAATAGAAGGAGAGAGGAAGCGACAGAAGAAGTTGCAAAAGAGAGAAAGACAAGCAGAAATAAAGATGATTGCAAGAAAGGAAAATGACTAATGGTAATACTGGATATGCTACCTCTAAAAGAGATTGAAAAAAAAGTACAGGGGTTTGAAAAATGTATTGCTAGACTATCTCTGGATAAGACTGCATAGGGATCCTTGCTTTGTTGTTAATTTCTTCAAGAAGTACTGTACAAATGTAATTCACTTTATGTTGAACTTCATGGTAGCAAAATTTCCCTGTCTGAGAAAAATGTAGGTGTTCACGGGAGGGGTCCACAGACATGATTTGTTAGCAGTAATGATAAGTTCACGGTACAGAAATGACCATGAAAACCGTGAGCATGAAAGTACCACGAAAAAATCAATTCGTGGACTAAATGTAGCTCATCATTTTAAGGGTTGAACGTAGCACTCAAAGATGAAGCCAAACACTTATTCCCACCACCTTGCTATTAACAGTAGCACCGCACTACATCAAAACACAACCTTACACCCAGAGTCAACACCAAACAAAGCAGTTCTGTGAGCAAATTTAACCTTGGCTGGATGCATTTTCTGACTGCACCTCATCTACCCTACTTTCCCTGGCTGCAAGAGAAAACACCAACCAAAACTAGTCAGTGAAGTTCATTATAGATGCTGCACACAATTTTCTGGTTGTGTCTTCATATGGGTGAGACAATTATAGCAATTTTGCAAAAAAATGTTGTAGAAATTTGACAGCAATTATTCACAGCAACTACAAGCAAACAAGGTGCAAAGGAAAAGTTGGACCTGACTTATGAATAGAGACAGTCACAGAGAACAATTGTCTTAGCCCTTTTGTGGATTTTTGTGTTTTTTTTTTAATTGGTAGGTAATTAGAAGGAAAAAAGAAAATCAATGTTAATCCTGACTAAATTGGAGTGTAAAGTTATAATTCTAAAAGGGAAAAGGCCTTGTCTGTCTTAAAAGTTTGTCTAATAATCATAGAAAGAGGAACCTAAACAGTTTGATTCATATTACAGGGGAAAGATCAGAAATTAGAGATGGAGTGAAAATACAATCAGTGTAACCTGCATTATTGACTGGGTCTCCAAAGACAACTGGAAAAGAAAGGGTCAGAAGTTAGTGTCTATTGTCATGCCACTACTGGTGAAAGAATACACTTAGAAGTCTGAGACATGTGTAAGGACAACATGCATGTCAACCTTACTGAATCTGGTTTTAAACTCTATCTAATCAAGAAGTTGACAAATGCAGTTGTTTATGTGAATATGCTTTTTGTCTTGATAGGAGAACAACATATTTTCTTATCAGGAGCAAAACATTACATACATGTAATTTATTATTGTAAATTACAATTCTGCAGATTTTGTCAAAAAATTCTTTACTTAACGTTGAGAGTATAGAGACAGAAGAATTAAGTGCAAAACTGTGGGGAAAAAGTAACAGTTTCAGCTGAGTTTGGTTGGAGGGTCAACAGACATGGTCCTTTTATCTTCAAAGGTAAATCAAAGAATACCAACAACTACATGCCTGTCTAGTATACATTGTATATTAAACAGCAGAGTATGACAATCATTCCTGAAAAAAAAATTCATGGCAACATAATATATATAATATCAAACAAAACTGTTTCAGTCTATTGTCATAATGTTTAGCATACTAATAGTATACAATTCATGTACAAGATTATTTCTTACACTGAGTCACAGGAAAAATGTCTCATAGTATATGTACTATATAATACAGTCATGTAATACATACTGGTATACATTGTAAAATGTTAGACAATCATAATGATCATATGGTAAAAATATGAACACCGTAAAATACACACGTTTGTAAAATTTCGATGAATCTTGTAGACTAAGTAGAAATTATCAAAAGATAGGAATTGATGTACACTAAGTTTCTCACCTCCTTTTTTGCCTGTGTCGTGCATGGACTTGAACATTTTCTTGTACCAGTCCTTTTGGTTCTCCACACTCTGTAAGACAGGCATTAGAATTACATTTAACAAACATGTAACCATCTCTATACCAGGGTAGGGTACAGGCCGGCTCAAAAAAAGGGCAGATTCTTTGCAAGAAAGACTTGTCCTTTTCTTTCTTTTCAATAGTTTTGAATAACCATTTTGTTCACTGACAGAGACATTTTTCAAGAATTGAAAACTTGTTTTCCCCTTAAAGTTTGTAACAGTTGGAATGAAAATGCTATGATTCCATGTATTACATTTTATATTTTGTTTAATCATTGACACTTTGTCAAGTAAGATATTTAAGGTTCAAACTGTAATTTTTTTATCAGATCAAATACCATACTGCTTAAAAAAAAGGAAGTTTGTAGATTTCTCACATTTTCAATATAATCATTAAGCAGTTGTATGTGTAGTTATGTCATTTCAATTTTCAATAAACTCTGAAATACATGTACAATGTATATATTATATTAAGTACAAACAGTCAGTTATTTGTTGAATGAACTTTATGTTGATGTTTGTTATATAATTTTAGTTGAAGTATTTGATTACTGCATGATGGTAACAACGTGTCATCTTGGAAGTGAAATCACTCACTCCTCTGGGGTTACTCTCATCTAATTAGGTGATGATGATTACGTAATAATTAGCACTTTAATTAGCATCTGGGTGGGGAGTGCAGCTGCAAGGGTTTAAAATGGACTCATTGATCAGGTGGCTAACCTGTGTCAAACATTAACAGCTCTTTTTTCTGCTGTTTTTTCAATATTATTTGTTATACATTGCTGTGACTTTGTCTATGTTCAAAGGAATGGATAATTATGTAGTGTTTGGTATTTTTTTTTAACCGACTTCAACGTCATTTTTCCCCAACTGGGGGTTAGACGTGCTTGCACCAGGTACAAGTCTTTTTTTTGAAGCAAGAACAGAATATTGATATATTGAGTTCTGTCTTGCAAAAAGAAATTCAGGTTTCAAAAAATTGGTAATATTTGTAATCAAACAAAAAATGTGTACTTAGTACTAGTACTTTTCATTTTCAAAATCTTTATCATCATTCTGGCATTTTCATTGACTCTTGCCAAAAAAACATAGTAAGAAGATTACCACAAACATTTGTTTTATGAATTGTGTCATTTTTATGGTGTAACAAAATAATCTAGTGCTTTTTTTTTCTGAGCTTAACACAAAGTGTTACAGTAGTATTTGACGCAGGTTTGCCAGCAACAGTTGTCATATATTATATTTCCTGTGTGATCAGCCACTGCAAGTAGTGAGGAGGGGTGGGGAGGGGGGTGGAATGTGCCCATGCAGTGTGAAGACCACTCACTGCTCGAGTCGACGTGGATACCCCTGATTTGCCAGTAAGTCTCTCTGTGGTTCGATGCTAGAAGGAAAACACCAGAATGTTGTAATGCTACCCTAGAGCATGACATGAAAAGAGACACCGCTGAACACCCATAGCAGCATGGAAGGTCTGATCTCTCCAGATGGCATAAGATTATGGGCTGTGTGTTCAAGGAAGTTTTGTGTGTTTGAGGTTTCATTCAAGAATAAAAATCTTCACAGAGCAATGCTCTTTCACTTTGAGTACCAAGAAGTACAATGTACATTGTATATTAACTGATGGCAGCTCCTGATAGTGATAGAGTGTGTGTCAGATGATAACCAACCAGAAGGGGTGACGTCTGTCATCTCTGATCACTTAGTTAAGGGCCATGTACATTTTGTTTTGATTTAAAAGATTAGATTGACAAAAAGCACTTCTGTATGTAATTGAGCAAGTTATTAGGCATAGGAATATTGTCAGAGAGTATGACCAATTCTCTCAGCAAAAAGATTGACATTTTGAAAAGTAAATCTTTTTTTTGGGTTGCCATTACAAATTGGATGGCACCCAGGGTAGTTCAGGGTAAACATTGACAGAAATATTGTACTTTCTGTATCTGATTCTTTGAGCTTTAGATTGACAAAAAGTATTGTACCTTCTATATGAAATTGAGTAATATTGTCAGACAGTTTGAAAAATATCTCTGAAAAACGCCCCCAAAGATTAAAATTTTGTAAATTAAGACAGAGTACAACCCATAGCCATGTCATGGAAAATATCAGACCAGCAAGCACTGAGACAGAAACAGAAACAAGACAAAGCAAGACAAATGGAATTGCTCCGTTTGAATCCCTCTCACTCACCGATCTTGTTGACGTGGGCATGCCTGACTCATCTTGAGGCCCAGCTCCTTCAAACTTCACTTCCTTCGAATCCACGACGTGGTAAGTCTTTGTCGTCTTTGGTTCCCTCATGGGGTAGTATGTGTCTGTGTGCACCACGTCCCCCTCCACGATCTTCTCCTGGTAAACTGCCCCGTCTGGCAGGTCAGTCTTTGGTGTGATGTACCTTCCTGTTGGGGTAAGAATGGAGAGTAACAATCATGCATCACATACAGGAGTATCAACCACGTGGGCCCATGTTAGAAAGTCTACTCTCAAAAACCATGTTAAACTTGACAGTGAAGGAAGACACACACATTCTTTTTCAGCTTTTTTTTCCATAATATGTTCTACCACTGCATTAATTTTGTGTACATCAGACAATATGCTACAGTTCAGAGACCTAATATCATTTTACCTTTTAAAGCTGAAATAGAATGTTGTGCTACACTTTCGTTCATAGCTGAGGCTAGAAGGCATAAACAAAGAAATACTGCAAAAGGTATAGAGGTACAAATGTGTAAGTATGCAGTAACCTGAATGCAACTAGTGCCTAGTTGCATGCACATACAGAGCCGCTACAGCAACAAAGTCAGCAAGCTACATGCACTACGTATTGTACATAAAACTGAAAAGGAATAAAATGTTTGAACGGGGAAAAAAAATACCCTGTGGTTGAAAGATCAAGCAATGCCACAAGTAAAATAGTTAATATGAAGTCCACAGGATTTTTCACAGGCCAATACATAGTATACTGTGTGTATATAATGATTCTAAAATGTTTTTGACTTGAAGCACTACAGCAGCACACTACAACTGTAACAGAAATCAATACAGTCTGCATATTGCAGAAAAAAAGCATATGAAGCACTATCAGCAATCAGCAGTTGCAGCAGCAATAATATTGATTTCAGAAACAAAAATGCAAATAACAATAAATATTAATAACCAACAGCAGCCTGCACCCTCAAAAGTTTTAATAGACACATTGTCAAGATCAAACCAGATCACAAAACGCAGTAGCCAAGATATCTTTACATGTATGTAAGGATTCATAATGAGCTTGAATGCTGTGATCATGGGATGCCCAACTGTTCTTATTTTGCTTTAAATTAGCCACTGACAGTTTGCCAAAAAAACAAGTTACTTAAGCGATTTTGGAAACGGTCAGACATTTCAGTTTACTAACTAAAGCATCCACTACCTTTTGTCAGTGACACTAGTGAGATCTCAAAATCAACAGCTTTATTACCACAAATGATCAATTGATATGCAAATAAAGTGGAGACAATTTCTTCATAGTCCAATAGGAAACAAAAGTTGGACACTGACACTTTGGGTCAGAATGCCACAATGCTGGTGCAAGCTACTGTTCTGTAAGCATGCGCAGGGAGAGACAAAAAATAAGAGAAGCTCCAAATAATGAAAGTCGATCCAAAATTAGTAGGTAAAGACCTGAGGCAAGCTTGTTGGCATTGTCATGCACATGCTCCGTGTGTCTCTCTGTGGGGAAAACCAGAAACATGGTCAGCAACAAAAATACCCCAAATCATCAAAGTCAGACAACTTTTCTACTGCATTAACCATTCAGCTAAGCAATGTATTTTGAACTTTATGGTCATCCTTTAGGCCACACCAAAAATTGCTTCTTGGATTTGCTCGCTTCTTCTTTTTTTTTGATGTTGAAAAAAAGAAACATTTCAGGTTCGAAATCAACTCGTAAACGCTCAATAGTTTTAGCCCCAGCAACTGAGAGAAGTCCTTGTCTTCCTAGTTGTTATAGTTTTTTTTAGCTTTCATTAAAGGTTCAAAATTCATTGTTTGAATTATAAACCAGCATGGTATGTTCATTTCATGGCTCCTATCATAGCACTTGGGGCTATCATAGGATGCCCTGTTTTACTTTTACTGCTTTTTTTCCCTGTTGCTTTATATTTTTTCTGAAAAAATCTGAGAACCAATAAGTCAAACTGATGTGGCCTTACAAGGTTTCAATTACACATGTACATACATTGTGTACTGCTATGTGTTAACATCTGTGTCCATAATATCACCAGGGTCCATAATATCGCCACCCTGAGAAATAGTGTGCTTTTGCATACTTTTGGTATGCACTCCTGCACACCTCAAATGTACATACCTAGGGTATGTTGTAGTAAAAATATTAAAAGCACACTTTTTCTCAAGGTGGCGATATTATGGACTATGGTGATATTATGGACACAGATGTTACTAAGCAGAACTGAAGACCCATGCTTAGCTGAATGAATACTTGGCAAGACAGAAATATTGTCTGACCCCCAGAGATGAAACAAAATGAAAATGAAATGAAAGAAGGATGGTAGACTAGACTACGTACCCTCCCTCTTCTCTGTACAAACAGTGTAAGGAAGTCATGAGGAGCACACAGAAACAAACATGGGGGAGAGAACAGGTGGCCAAGAGATCAAGTCAGAAAATAAATCCAAAAGATTAGGAAAAGTATGAGCTTTGAAATGGGTTTTTTTAAATATCTAATATTGGGAAAAGAGTATTTTAGAAATATTTATGATTAAGGTATTGCTGACAACTAAATGTTTTTATGTTGTTCATCCACAGTTGATTGCCCAATTCCTAATTAAAAGTTTATTTATTAATTGGCTAGAAATAAGTTAACCTTAGCCTACATTTGAAATAGATCTTATTAAAGTGGAATGTACATGACAAAAATGGACACTGAACTTATCTAAAGTATCATTATTGTTTTCTTAGTACACAGATGATACCTTAAAGTTTAAACTAATTATAATAGTGCAAATTGTATTAGTAGACACTGATTGGTTACAACAATTATTTCAAAATTATTCTATGACAAACTCCCTTGACTCAGGTTTACCAGACTTAGTGCAAAGTGCAGAAGTTGTACTCATAATGCACTTTGCATGCCAGAATCATAAAACCCCAAGTGCATGAAAGTAGCAACCACTGTATTGTGCATATTAATAATTAACTGTAATAATTGTACTGTATCATTAGTGCCCAAGGAATAAGCAGTTATGGATCATTAAAAATGTATTGTGATGGTATCAGTCAAGTTAGGAATGGGAACACGATGGTACATGTACGACAAGGCGCTCGCAAAGCACAAGAGCACGGCCAGCATGGATATTTGCCACATACATTGTACACAGTCACACTGACATTATCACTGATACGCAGAGCGTGGCAGAATCAGTGGGGATGGTATCCACAGTGCTAGTAGCATTGCACACAAAACAGGACTGGATCAATGGTTACATCTGACAAACTGACACAGGCAAAGTCTGAAAAGAAGTTCTGTTGGTTAATACATGATAGCTGCTGAAAAAAGTATCATGGTTCATGTTATTGCAAGGGGCACAGCATTGTAATTCAGCAGAAATATTACAGATTACGTCTAATATCTTAACAACTGTTATTTGAAGTGAGTGTGCCCATTCTTTAAAAAAAATCTTCCGCAGCATGGAACATGCAAAAGTGCAGGAGTCATTGTCATTCCCAGTGTGGCCCATCCACAAAATGTGCAATTGAAAAACTCAATCCCAGCAGTGTGCATGTATCAGAGATCATTCGCTGAAGTTGCTGGGCCCACCTGGCGGAAGCCTGTGGTGTTTTAGCAATGTCGTGGTGGGGCTTTCCGTTTTGGGCAGCGAGGAGGTGGACTCCGGACTGAGGCTCCGCTCCACCCCGTTCACCCTCCCGTGCTGAACTTGAACCTTGACCTCCGAGGAACTGTGCGTCAGTTTCTTAGCCATGGAAGACGTTGTTGGGGACAAGGAGGTTTCCGACGAATCTGAAGGAGACTGTGGAAGGAAAGCGACAAGTATTGAGCATCATATCTTGAAAGTTCATCTGTGTTGGTAGAAGTCATTATGCAGCAAGTTTAAACTGTAATTTCCAACACAAGAAATTGGAGTCACCCAAATTTTTGACTGTACAACTCCAGTCTTTGTCAAGGAATGAACAATCCACCGCTTCCGTGACGTCACGCAGGTAACACACGTTCATTCCTTGACGAAGACTGGAGTTGTACAATCGAAAATTTGGGTGAGTCCAATTTCTTGTGTTGGAAATTACAGTTTAAACTTGCTGCATATTGAGCATCATATTGTATTCACGACATTGTTATACTTAAGACTAAGAGTTTCACTAGCTTTAGTTCAAATCTACATTGCACTGGATATTTGCTTTCTTCATTGGCCTGATCACTCAACTGTTGTAGCATGAACTACATGCATTGGGTGAAGTTCTCTCATCATTTGCAGTCCACAAATATCAAGGTCTTTGCACTTGCCTTGTTCACATTATGACAGCCAGCTTTTTTGGACTAAGAAAATGCCTGGGTGACATTATTCCTCAGTCAACATAAATAGAAGAAATTATCTTCGATCCAACTGATGATACATTCAGCAGTTATGACATTCATTTTGCACCTGGATCTTTAAGCCTTTACTTGTACCAGGGATACTTCTACTTTGTCCAGAAGTGTCTCAAATGCATTCACAAGAAGCACAATGCCAAGATGCTTATCTTGATGCAAAAGATGCAGAAAAGTTTGAAATATAACATGAAAGAGGATAACAGTCTTTGCAAGGATGTCAGCATAACAAAAAACAGGCTGCCGACATTTACATGTATGTCATGCAAATGCATTACATTACGAGGAAAAATGAGATGAGCCAAGGATAGGGTAGGTGTAGGTACCACTTTCTTCAAGCGTGGTGATATGGCTTTCTGAACAACCTCTGCTGCTGCTGCACTTCTGGGTGATCTGCCAGGGGGCTCTTTTTGGGACACAAGTGGGGAGAGGACTCTGGGAGGTCTGCTAGCTACGGGGGAAACAAGTCTCCCTTCTACTGATATAAGCTTTCCGGGGGAGTTGATCCTAACGGGGGAAGAACGAGCTTCGACGAACTGCTCGGTGGGGCCGTTGACCTCTGGGCGGTTCGGGGAGGGGGAACGGGAGCGTGAAGCTCGCCACGGGATAGGGGAGGACGTCGTCTTGGGGGCATTGTCCACCCGATAGGAGGCGGAGGTCTGGGCTACTGGGGCGGGGACTGGGGACCTACGGGACACAGAGGGGGAGGGGGAACGCCAGGAGGAGGAAGGGGGGGTGCTACTAGCGGTGCCACTAGCTGGCTTCCAGAGGTAACTCTCCTCCGGAGTCGGAGGGGGCGGGCCCTGCGGAACGAAGGAGTGAGAAAAGAAGGCTGTTGGAGAACGAAAGACAGAAGGTAGAGCAGAATGAAACTGTAGGGGATTAAATCAGCGTTAGGCAGAATAGAAAGCAACAAAATGGAGTGGGGTGGTGTGGCGTAACGGCAGTGTGCTCAGCTTGGAACCAAGAGGTCCTGAGTTCGAATATTGCCACGCCACCAATCTTGTACCCTTAGGAAAGGTACTTTCCTGAGTCGGACTTAACTCTGGTGAAAATGAGTGTTGTCTATTGTCCCTCTGCATTGGTGGTGGCATAGAAGTAAGTTGAAAAAGTGTGCCATCACCATGTCTTGAATGTGTTAAAAGTTGGAATAAAAAAAACTAACAAAACGGAGAATTTTTTTACTGTTATTGTTTTGGAATACTTGATCAAGTGGGACAGACAAATAAAGCATGACGCACACCTTCAGTTTTCTAAATACCAGATTCCATCTAGTTCTACATAGGAAGGTTGTTACAAAACATGTTGTCAAGGCAGCTGACATGTCCCTGCTGGACTAGTACTGCTATAACCTAATGTTGAGACTGATCGTCTGCCATGTCAAGTTACAAAGGTTTAGAAAGTTGCTCAGTGGTGGAAAAAAAGGGACAGAAGTGGCTATGCTGTATCATATATTCTTCCTAGGATAATTGATTCAGATTAGAACAGCTACATGATGTCAATGTTTCTTGAAGCAGCAAATTTAAGAAAGAAGGTTGTTTAAGGAAGAGGTTGGCAGCAGGAAGGAGATGACTTACAAAATGTAGGCGTCTTTCACCAGAGGGATTAGGATGCCGACCTTTGTTAAGACTGATGATTAAAACACATCCCTGGACTTTTGCAGCAGGGGCCAAGAGATTATCCTACAATTTGGGTTTGGACTAAGGTTTCAAATGTCTGTCCAAGGAATGCTGCTAGTTTTCTGTCATTCCAACACTCCAGCCTCTCAGTACTGTTGCCCACAAAGCAAAATCTTTGCTGAATCTGGAACAGTAAGACTGGTAACTGTTGCATTGTGCATCCTATCTAAACAATTGGGTGCACAAAAATTTTGGGGTGCACCATTTACGATAAAATAAGTTTTTTTAGAATGTCAGCCAAAACTAATTATGTTTCAACATCTTTACATACACATAAACCTGCAAAAATATTTTAGTGCACTGGACCAGATGCATCCACAGAAACAAACTGAGTGCACAGCTCCAAATTTGGGTGCACTAAGGTGCACATGCACCCAGTATTTC
Organism: Branchiostoma belcheri; assembly: GCF_001625305.1. Classification (NCBI taxonomy): domain Eukaryota; kingdom Metazoa; phylum Chordata; class Leptocardii; order Amphioxiformes; family Branchiostomatidae; genus Branchiostoma; species Branchiostoma belcheri. The sequence continues at coordinate 2,427,396 of NW_017803157.1, forward strand.
GAGCCAGACTATATAGTACTGGAAGAAGGTTAAAAAAGAAAGAGAGGCTACGAAAAACCTGGATGTTTTCCTACCTGAGGCCGGTTCTGTGGCCCCTTCAGGTCCACCCGGATACTCTTGAAGCCCTTGCGCGCGGCGGTGGGGGAGGGGGGCACGTTGGAGGGGCTCCAGGTGTGAGGCTGGTTCTTCAGGTTAACCTCGTCCGCCAGGTGAGTGTCGCCCTCCGTCTCCAAGGGCGGGGTCGGGCAGGTCGGCGACCACACGCCTTTCACAAGGACAAAAAATGTCAATCATCAATAATAATAACTGTGGTCGGCTAATATATTATCTGAAATTCTTAGGAAAACACAAATTACACACACACAATTTTCTTTGCCATCTGACAACATCAACTTTTCAATCTACTTTAACATACAGGCACTGCTTATAATTATTATTATTATAATTAATGACAGAAAGATGACACTCCTTTCAGATTGACACAAAATGTCAAGTAAGCTATATGAAATCAATAATAATAATAAAAAATAACTGTGGTCCGCTTATACATATTTTTGGAAATTCTTAAAAAACCACAGATGAGACAACTTCCTTTGCCAGCTGACAACATCAACTTTTCAATCTATTATATTAGACTATATATACTAATATACAATTCATGTACTACTTAATCATAGGAAGATGACACTGACACTAAAGCCTTGCCATGATCTTCTATTTACTGAAAACCAAACATGGAAGGGCATCTGTCACAACGTAGATAATTGCCTCATAATCTCTGGACCACGTTAAAAATAGATACCGACCAATTTAGCTCAATATTCCTACAGCCCTCTCCGCTACCCCAGGCCCAGTCCCGTGACAGCAGCCCTTCCAAAAAGACACCGACGTCCTGCGGAGATGTGACGGATTACCGAGGACCCAACCCACTCCAGCAGTCTCCCCTTTCACATCAACCGGCCAGAAACTTGGCACCTCCTCAGCACCAATATTTAACGCAGTTAGCTGCTGAATTTCAAAACAACCAGTCCGGGCAATCGGCCAGAATAAAACAGATCTAAGAACCAGGATTTTCAAACAGAAGGATTCAAACTGTGGCAGATTTTTTCTTCCATGATTTGAAAGGTAAGTATCGTGTATCGTCGGTACACCCAAAACTGGGAAGACTCAGAGAATACTGCCAAGAATTCCGTGGACCGCATCATTCCAAAGACCAAACCGGTCAAATACCAATGACTAAGACACCTGTCACTATGCTGGCTTCACGCAACCTGCAAAATGTAAGACGTAATAGTATCTGATGTATCAGAATCCGTATGGTCCTCTAAATCACACTGTGATGCAATAATTTACATCAAACAGGAAAATAATTGAGTAGACTGACAGTGTATCATTTGTTTACAAGTCATGTTGAATCCTCAACACGTTACAATTATTATTATCATGAATAAAAATATATCAACTTTCTTGTGCCCCAACTGTGGCTGGGACTGCCATGGGAAGATGGGGCTCAGATCAGCCATAATAGGGCCACAACACCAGACCTACATGTAGAGTGCTACCATCATCTTTCCAGATGGAAGGATACATGTATAATCTATTGATTCAGAAGCGTCAACAAATTCAACTTTCTTCTACTTTATAGCATCTTAATTCTAACTGTGACGACATTCTGATGTAACATACATACAATTGTGAATACATTGTACTTGACACACGTATATATGTGTGTGTGAGCAAACCTACCTGGTGTAGGTGAGGCCCTCACGGCGTTGAAAGTGGGGGAGGGAGCTCGCGTTCTCAGGCTCATCTTCTCGTTCGCCACGTCGTCCACTACGATCGTTTCCGGTCTCTTCGGCGCGACGTTCCTTTGCTCCGTTTTTGCCGGCGACCTCTCCCGTTGCCTGGCTGGAGGAACGCTGCCTGAGGTAGGCATGTCAACACTCGAAACTTTTCCTTTTGGAGACTTTCCGGCTGCCCCTCCAGTACCGGTCTGCTGCATTTTTCCTGCTATCATAGTAACCGACCCGTACCCCTTAGCAACGGGGCTGGTCGGCGACTCTGGAATAGCAAGACACCATCACAGGCTGAGTCAAAACAAGGCTCAAACTAAAAATAAATGCCAGCATTTAATAGTGATCTACATGTACCAGTGTCCAAAGAGGTAAGGCATAGTAGTGTTACCGTATATGGACAGCTGTGTAACCCAAGAAGGCAGTAAATGCTTTGTTACCTTATAATAAAACCTTAACATTTATACTCTTATAGATACACAAACATGAATGCATAACCACTAGACAAGTGTCAATACTACGTAGATATGTGTACTGGTACAGAATGACAGTTCTGTTGAGAGTACAGCTTTCAATAAAGAGAACAATTCAGATATTATGCCTGAATAAATAGGACATACAACATAAAGTTTATTACACATATACGAGTGTGACCCATGGAACGAAAGGGAAAACTTGTGTCCACAACATGAGACAGTCATAAAACCAATGACATGGGCAGGTTGTATGGTGATGATATGACTGACATTGAGACAACACTTCAGCCTGGGTTCCAGACTGTTTCCAGGGCGTATATACTATAAGAGACAGCTATGAGTGGGACAATTTGTTACCATGAAGTTAAAATGTAGAGTTATAATGACAGAGGGGTCATCGGATATTGCAAAATACACACGTAGAGGCAATGTATGTACATTCTGTATCATACATGTACAACATATCAAATTTTATATATTCTAGAGAAAAAAATGAGCAATAGAAGGCATAATGGTTCCTACTCTCTAGACCAGTGTTGTAAAGTTGACCAAGTTTGTAATATAGGGAAAAGACTCAATATGTAATACATAAATGACAGTGATATTTGTAGCTGTACTTCTGTAAAGAAATATAAAGACAGGCCTTAGAAAGTTATACACAGTAAAGGTCGAAATGAATAAAGACTTTTATTCTAAGATGAAGTAGACAACTTGATAGATTAAAGATAGGGAAGAACTAACATATCATATGGACTGATAAGGGTACAACAACAACAGTCAAGTATCACAGCAGAAATGCAGACAAATAGCTGTAATCATTGTTGTGTTTATGTCGTAATCATTGTTGTGTTTAAGCTGTAATCATTGTTGTGTTTAAGTCGTAATCATTGTTGTGTTTAAGCTGTAATCATTGTTGTGTTTAAGCTGTAATCATTGTTGTGTTTAAGCTGTAATCATTGTTGTGTTTAAGCTGTAATCATTGTTGTAAATTAGTGACTGATTTGGTCATTTACTTGATTGCTGATTTGAAGCATGTGTGATCATAAAATACTGAAATTTTTTGCAGTGCGCACTTGCTGGATCAAAAAGAATCAACTTAAGATAAAACTGATTTCTGGGCAGGCATGATTTGCAATTGAATTTTTGGACGACATTAGAAAAGGACTTTCAACAAAGCAATCGTAACCTCTAGGCTCGTGCTGCAAAGCGGCATGCCAGCTGTGCCTTTTTCGGAACATGGCCTGGCCATGGCTTGGTCTGTTGTTGCGTATGAATGTAGCCATTGAAACAGGCCGTCTGTGTGTGTAGTAGCTTTTACCTGATATGCATGCAAAGGAAAAGGTAAAACAAAGCATTAGAGAAAGACCAGTTTCTAACCGTGATGGTGAGAAATTAGTACATCCGAGAATACTGACAGTCTATAACCTGAGCCACTTTGAAATGTTTGTGCGATTTAAATGTCTTGTAGTAGATAGCTTCACACAGGAAGCGATGACTAATATCAGTAGTGATCAGCTATGATAGGATCATTATACATTGTAGCATAAAAGTATTGGCTGTATCAATATACATTGTACATAACAGTCTGTTTTCCAGTTTAATCATCATCATCTTGTCGTAAGAGTTTCACAGATGTTCATGACTCTTTTCTGGTTCAAATATGCCTTAAATCCCTCTATGTCATAACACCCAGCAATGCAAAACACCTTAAGTTAAGATTCAGTAAAGTTTACAGTCTTATCTCCAGAGTGAAATATTTGTTTTTCTTCTCAGACCTTATATCCCATCAGGTCAAGTACCTTAAGACCCACTTTGGCTTGACTTAACCTGCAGTCTTACCGGCTCTGTGTGACCTCCTGTTCTGGAGTTTCTTGGCCTCAGCAGTCGCAGAAAACCTAGTTTCTTGAGGCTGCTTTTCCGGAGGCTGCTTTTCTTGGGGTTGCTTCTCGTGAGGCACTGCATCAGCTTCAATTGGCTTGAAGTGCAGGGAATCGGGAAGGTTGTAGTCATTCTTTTCGCTGTCCGAGTAGGGGTTGAAGACTTCCACCACTTCACGGGACGCCGGCGACAACGACTCTTGGGCAAAGTCGTCGTCAGCTTGGACCTCTACATGCCTCGCTTGATACAGAGATCCTCCTTCGGTAGGGTTTTTACTAGTACCTTGCACAGGTTGCTGCGAAAGCCGTGAAGACTCTTCAATACTCTTTACCTGGCCTCCCTTACTGTTACCCTCCCTCTGCGCCGGACGGTGGTAATACTGGTCATCTCTGTACCCCGTCGTGTTGGCACTGGCGTACGGTTCCTCCACCGGTGCATTGCGGCTGTCGTCAGCCTGCATGTAACCCGACACTGCTGTTCCGTACCTCTCGTTCCAGTGTCTTGCGTATCTCTCGGCAGGCGTCTCGTACCGCGGAGCGGCGTCCCCGTACCGAGCCTGCATCAGGGCCCTGCTGGAAGACGTCGCCCTCCTCGGACTGAATCCCTCCATTTTATCCCTCCTTCCGTACCCATCTTCTTTATATTCGTCATCCATTGGTTCCACGTACGTTGCTCGGAAAAGCGGCCTCTCTGGAACTGAGGCATCGTCCCTCGGATGCTTCACGTATGTCTGATGAAGATCTCTCTCGGCTGGTACGTAGTTTTTTCCCGCGCCAAGACCTACTGATGACAGTGATTCTGATTTATCCTCATTGCGGTCTACTGTGGGATAGGTATGAGCAACGTCATAGTGGGGAGGCTGTGATTGGGGGGGTTCCTGTGATTTTGAGGAGGAGGTGGGCTCCTCCCTACCGGCATAAAGACTCCCCCAGCTCCAGTGCAGGTCACCTGCGGGTGTGGTAAGGTACAGTACAGGCTGAGTGAACGTGGGGACTGTGCACAGCGTGTGGACCACTTACCCTCCACCATACCGCAGATAGACTCAGGGACAGACAGAAGACATGAACACCAGCAGTTTATCCACTCCCTAGTCTTCCGCCACTTCTTATGCCTTTCAAGATGCTATGAATTATACTGTTATTCCTGATTTTTTTCACAGTAATTTTATGTCCACGATGTTCATGGTCACTTCTGTGCCGTGAACTTATCATTACCGTTAATAAATAATTCCTCAACTTTCTCTTTCCTTTTAATTTTTTACCGTGAACATACCAGTGTTCATATTTCTCAGACCATGAAATTTTGCTACCGTGAACATTAAGTTTACATAGAAATTACAGTAGATATCACTCATGCAATACTGTTTTTGTTGATTAATGACCGATGGTTCTTTCTGCTGCCGAAGATAACTCTGTCATTACCAGGCTAGCCACTGTTACTTCCCAAGTATCTGTATGATACTTTGACATTTATAGTTAATTGTGATATGATGAGCCTTTATACAGTAAGGGTGCCTATATAATGTGAGAGCAGCGGGATTTAAAACGTTTAGGCACCGAGGGATTGTGCACTGCAAGAAATTGCTGACAACTTGAAATGGGCATCTTGCTCCATCTTCATCACATCAAAATTTGCATCTACCACTCAGAGACTCTATGTATAAATATACATTTGTACAACATTGAATCATTTAAAAAATACATATTTCAACAGGATTTTCCCAGACCTTGCTGTGTCAGAACCTGAAATGAAGATATGCAGTTACTGTCCTTGGTGCTGAAATAGTAATGTTATGAATTAATATACTAGTATTAACTTTGAACCACCTCATTGCTGACCTGTGGTACAACCAAAACAATCTTAGCACATATAGGGCAGCCTATAGCAGGAAAGGGTTAACAAGCTTTAAATCCCTGTGCCAAGGCTCGAAATACTTTTTTCTGCATACCTGCACCAGTGCTGGTATCATAGAAAATTAGCTGCACCAGACAACTTTTACCTGTACCAACCAGACTTTGAGAAATACAGATTGCATTAAAAAATTGTTCAAAAACTACTTTAGGTCAATACAGCATATAAAAGTCTACATACACCTTCATGTAAATCATAAGCCAAGCATAGACCAACGCAGGTTACATTGTAGGTGCATGTAGACAACAGAAATACCTGCACTAAGGTGCATACACTCAGTATTTCGAGCCCTATCCTAAGCAAATGCCTCTTTCTTCCCAACAGCAACAATGTAAGAGCAATCCATTTGCCTGTGCTGTGGTACAAAAAAACATCAAGTTATTCAATGTATGATACTGCTATACTAGTTATTTCCAAAGGGGATAAGACTGAATCAGATGCTTTGGATCCACTAAGAACACATCAACCCCATCTAATACATGGCTGACTATCTTGTCACAACTTTGAGCCATATAAATGCATTTATCATGTACCAAACGATAACAGAAAATAAACAAAATCCTTCTGACATACCGGGACTCAGAAGTCCTTGTGGCCTGAACCACGGATTATGCCTGATTTGAGATTCTATCTGGTCTCTAAGTTAAATAGGGAGGCAGGAATTAGTCCACATCTGCAAAGCCCATCTCCCTCCATGAGTAAATATCTGTGACCTTCTATTTTAAGTGCAGCATGCTACGGGCCAGGCCAAATAAACCACAGACCAATCCATGTTCAAATCTACCAGGGATCATATTCAGATTGTTTTGTTATTGATTCCCTTAACTCTTTTAGCTTTTGTCAGTTTTCTGTGGATTGGATTTCTACACAGCTTCCTTTTTAAGTCTACTTTAAGGTTCAGCTGTAACTCAACACGTCTCTGCGTACCCTCTAAAACAAACATTGTATTATCCACGTTTCTCATTAAATACACAATAACCACAAACTTAGTGGTTCTGAAAATATCAACATCTAGTCAAGAGTTCCCTCACACCATTCCTATTAACCTTTATCTAAAGTTGACAAAAGCACCAAAGCTCTATTTTAGGGACCTCTAAACAAGCCATTTGTACATGTCATTAATACCGTGTATAATAATATGTAAATTCTATTGGCAGATGGAGGCCATATCAAGTATTCTTCCTGCTAATAAAATTGGTAGAAACAACTTGATAACATACAGACCTAACATATTGAGCTAAAAGGACTTGGGAGACCATTGGAGAGACCTCCAGTGATAAAATACCCAAACAAATCTATATTACATGTATGCATCACGTCTTCTGCACTTTGAAGCTACAAATATTTATTAACACTTCTTGTATAGTTGAATTGAATTCTTATATCACCACATTGGAAAGCTCTGTAAATGATGCATGTTTAGTATACTCCACAATACTAAGAAAGTCGTCAACATTTGGAATCAACATGGTATGGCCTATGTAGTACTGCCACTCATAATATTCACCTGCTAAGAAAATCCTTAAGTTATAGATCATCAATACAAAGTAATTCTGTACTCAATAGTTCAAATATGTACAGTCCAGTAAGATCACACGAATATACAATCAGGTAACAGATAACTTTTGTGGCATTTGTCAACATTTCATAGCCACATTCTGTGATACTGGAAACATGAATTGTACACCTTAAAAACTTAAATAAAAGATTGCATAGTATAAACCTTACACCCTCCAACCACCATAGAATACACTTTGAAATTCATAGATGCTAAAAATACAATGTATTTATACCGAGTTTGTAAGTTGTTCTTCTAGTAGTTCTACTACTCAACTCCAGAGCCAGAAGCAGAATTTTTTTATTTTGAGCAATTTTGAGTTTGTAAATTGTCCATATACAAATATAAGCTTCTACTACTCAACTGCAGCTTCTAAAGCAGAATTGTTTTTAATTTCCAGCTTGAGTAATGAAGTTGTTTTATACCTTTAGTAGTTGCTTTAGAAGACGCACGAGTAGGAGGGGTGGGAGGGGTGACCTTCGACCTTGTGGGGGGCGCTGGCGGAGGCGGCGGTGGGCCCGAACTTTTCACCGATTTCCAACCGGCATCTAGTCCACAAGACGGCAATACAACACCAATGGAGACACTGTCCGTATATACCACGGTCCACATGCAAACGTACACACTCGCATGTGAGACGGGGGAAAAAAATCTCATACTGATCTATTGTCTAGATGCAGTTTGGGGTTGCGGGGGAGGGGGGTGGAACTATCTTCGAGCAGCTACATTATAACAACCTGATGTATTACGTGATAGCACTGCCATGCCTTCTTAACAGTTTCATATCTCAGTCCATTCTATAGAACCATGCTACTGCTCAGCGGTCACTACGATTACAGCTATCTCCGCATGATCTCAGCAGCCTGCAAACTCTCTATCAGTCATCCAGCAAGACTCCATGGATGCAAAGGGACACCAGCACAAACTGGTGCCACTTGCTACTGCAAGGCACTAGCAGAAGCGGGGATATGTTACACTACTACTGCCTACAGAATGGATAAATCTAGATTTAGGCAACCTACATAGACGTTGTGGTGTCTACTCTGCAGCAGATATATTGACAGATGGCTACAGCCTCAATGCTGACTACCGGTATACATTGTCGTCCATATGGACAACAGTGTTAAAGTGATCTGGCAGATCTATTACTACGCACCATTCTTGGCAGTTGACTCGAGTTATTTGGAAGCCTCCAATTGAAGTCAAACGGTTCTGAATCATAACCATCTCAAATTTCACATGTTCGACTGTCTCTGCACCAAAATCATTCCAATAAACAAAAACTGGAAAACAACAAATTGTGGAGAATGGAAGAGACATCAGATTTCCCTCTCAGAAATATCATACAAAATGATACAACAGTTTGTTGATTTTACATGCCATATATAACAGTATATGACATGTAAAATCCATTTTTATCTCTCCCTACAATGAAGCGCTTGTTAAATTTTTATTAATTTCCTAGCAGCTTACTCACTCCATCCCCCACAAACTTTAAAACTTGTAAAATTTATATGGTGTTTCCATAAAGACAGTGTTTGTACTCATGGTTTCTATTAATTTTGGACTTCATCTTAGATCACAAGACACAGCCCAAAGGTTGATTTGATGCCAAAAACAACAATTGTTAGACGAAGCTAATTACTTTGTTTTGTACTTGAATTGGAGGCTTGCTTTGCTTCAGATAGACTGACCTTGACTCTGACTTTCCCATTTCTGTGCCCACCGTGTTGTACTTGTGCTCTTGGACATGTCTTTGATATTGTAGGTGTTCACCTTGTAGGCTGCTAGACATGATATCGGAGGGACACACGCTCGGTTATTCTCACAGCTTTGGGATCAAACAACTGCGTAAAAATTAGTTCAGACTTTGCAGGTGTTGAATGCGGAGTAACGGTTTTCTACACTCACAGCCTGGCAACCAATAGGAAAAGGTAAGTCATGGAGCAGAGATTTTAGTTGAGAAAATTCTTTACCAGGATGAAGCCCAATGTTGTATTGAATGAAAAATCCTGCAAATTATAATATTACTACATATCCAAGACTCAAGATATCTGTTGCTGTTTTTAATGTCGCAGACCAGCATGCTAACTTTCATTGCTCAAAGTCTGTTAAGACTAATACTAGTAATAGACCCAACATTGTTGCACAATATTTTCAGGATTGTACGCAGGTTTGCTCAATTTAACTTCTAAGTCCAGTATCATCTAGATCAGTGTAACTACCAACTTGAAGTTTAAAAAAAATTCTCTATATACTTATCTCCATCTGTGTAATTTCTGAGTAAATAAAATACTGGATATACTAAATTGTATACCACAACTCTATATATGATGTCTACCTCTTGATTCCGTATCTCTAAAGCTATTGTAATAAATATAAACAGCTCTTATTATGCTGCAATATGCACAGATAATTTCAGCGGCAATGCACACTTTTGGCTGCATATAATGCATAATCCAGAATGACACATAGGTCACCATGCCAAGTAACCATACTGTTTTTTTGTGCATACATTTGTACACAGTCAACTTCCATGCTACACTTCATTTTACTACTACATAGGACATTAAATTCCTTTGAGGCAGTGAACAGAACAATTTACACCTTAAAAAGCAAGCTATTATCATAGTCTAACTTGAGCAAAACCCCACAAGCTCCAGCTCTGGACGTAAAGATGTGGTTGCAGTTGAAATTTATAATTTACATGTATCAAGTGCACGTAGACCCATTCCTGTACATGTATGTATGTACTTGGTTAGATCTTCTTGCATCTATGATTATAACAAGTCAAATCGAGCACCGACTTCTTTTTGAGACAACTGTATACTCCACTCAAAATGACACCATTATGGATGAACAGATTCATTTAATAAATGAATATTATCATTGTGACTCAATCCTAGAATGATGAATCATTCACTGATGAAAATTGTTATGTATTATTCTGGATGATTTATTAGTTTATGTTTGATATTAATGATGAAAGATTTACATGGAATTATTATGATCAAGGTGGAAACAATCTGGTTTCAAACTTCGAGCAATATTTCATGATTTGGAGGTTTAATTTTTTCATGCTAATTAAATCTGTTACCGGCCTTTAATGGGAACCAGCTCTATACTAGAATAGAACGTCTTCTGGTTTCCTGGGTAACCTGGAATTAACAGAAATTTAGTTCCTTACATTCCGAAAATGTTAATGTCAAAGCTATGTTATGCTAAATAGTTTGTGCAGTTCGGTTTGAATACTTGAAACCCGGTGTGCTGTTTCCAACAAGTTTTATGTTTTCCTCCAACATTACAACATTTATCTTTTATTTTTATGAGTATTCAGAGAAAAGACATAGAGGGTTATAGTTAGCAAACAAAAACATATTCAGCACGCACAGCTGTTTTAGCAACACACAAACAAAAACACATATTCATAACAAAAACAACAAGCGAACAAAAAATGTAAACGTGAACAATCAAAACATAGTTTTCAACTGCAAGTGCATCAGAGCTGGAACACCTTGCAACATCACATAAATGTATGAACATGTTAACAGCACATTTTTCCATGGTGGGAAGGATACTAATTATTTGCACTGACAGAAATTTGGGTACAGGGGTACAAACTGATGCAAAACAAACCCACGGAAACCAACATAAACATTCAGACACATCAAATTTCTGTCAGGCAAAGTCTGGCAAGCTTTTTCTTGACAGAAAGAAATTGACAGTTGCTGAGGGGGAAGGGGGGCAGGGGGTGTAGAAGGGGCTGGTTGGGGTGGGGAAAAATACCTGGCGTTGAATTTTCCATCTCTCTATTTCTCCTTTGCGGCCCGTTTGGAATTCTGTTGTTCTCTTCTGACCTGGTAGGGATACAAGGGAACATTCCGTTACTTGCACCTAAACTATCACAAAATACATCCTGGTAAAAAACATCATCAATTGTTAACACAGATTACATATAACCATAGATTGTGTGAACGACTGACATGTAGCTTTTCTTGCATAACGTTTAATAAGTGGTCAGCAATCTAAATAGTATCAACACTGTATTACCAAAAATTACACAAATATTTACACACAAAAGCACGCAGAATGACTAGTCCTCTGACATAATTCAATTATCAAATTGGTTGCTTCTAAAAAGATGAAAACCATAATGACCATGCCCTTGGGCTATTTGCATTCTTGGGAACAACAGCAAGAATTTGAATAATGTTGACTATTTCTGACACCCACCTAGACGAAATCCTGAATTAAAATCAATTATAGACATTCAATTAAGTCCTCTCAATGACATGAACTGCCTACAAGTAATTCAGCAAAATCAAACACTCCAGAAAGCAAATATCTGCTTTCATTGAGCAAATGTACATGACCTTGGGGTTGCAAGGTTATTCTGTTCTTTGGAACATAACAATACATCCTCTGTACAGCAGACGGAATTGAAATGTCAGAGTACCCGTCATGGTTTTATCCACCCATGCTGGCATATAGCCAGTCGGGAACAGTCATTAACACACAACAGTTTTGTGCTACAGATCAGTTTATCCATTTGGTAACAGTCTGTAAAGCCCCTGTCACACATTCACAAAATCAATTTGGCCTCCTGAACACAAGCCGAACGCCCCACGACCATGGTTAGGAGGTCTGCGCAAAGTTGGCTACTATAAATAATAAGGCTGCACCAGCCAAATGTTCCTCAAAATGTTTAAAACATTTGGGGGTTGGTCAGGGGGTTCGGCCATGGTTGGCTGGTGTTTGGCTGTAAGTTAGCAGAACACCATTCAACCATCTGGGAGTAAGATAGCAGTCTTCGGGGGTCAAGTTCAACTCAAACTAAACTCAAATTCGTTTCGATTCAAATACTATTAGTGTAAGGTAGGCGTGGCCTAAATCTGATCCCAAAGTCAGCCGAACCCGGTCTGCTGGTGTCCAGGAACAAATTCGGAGGAAGGTCGTGAATGTGTGACAGGGGCTCAAGGTCGTCAACATTTAACCACCCCATATTTTGGACTGTACCATTTTGCTGGTGGGGACCCAGGGTTCAAGTACACTGCCTCTTCCTTCCAATCTTCCTTCTACCTATCTTAGTACTTCCGAAAGAAGGGGGTGTAAGCACGTCGGCAGCCTGTGCGAAACCACCATTTTTCACAATTTTCGTTGGATGTTTGGTCAACGTTGCAACCAAATTTTGCCTGTTGCAGACAATACTTTTTCCAACATAACATTTGTAAACTGCAGACGGAATGCTATCCTTATATGTGCAAATACAACCTTATGTGAGACGTTCTGCCGAAGAGCTATGCACAATACATTACGGGTTTCGCTCAGGTGCAGTACGTTCTGCCGACGTGCTGGGTTCAAGTGCATAATCCTCACCTCTTCAAGTGCAGCTCCAGACGCTTGCCAGCATTCTTGACCAGCAGTTGTGCTTGCTGTAGGTCCGTCCCCTGGACGTTGTAGCCGTTGATTTTCTCTACAATGTCCCCCTCTCCCACGCCAGCAGTGGCTGCCTTGCTATTGGGGTTGATCTGTAGCATAGGGAGAGGAACGCAGGCATAAATTATACATACCAGGGGTCGAAGTACTTTTATTCGGTGTTCTTAATGACATTAGAATGTGTGGACTGTCCAACATTGACCCACTGGACAGGGTAGCATGGAGACATGGAGTCCAGTCTAGCCAACTGCTGCCCACCCCTGAGACAAGGAAGCCGGTAGCAGAATAATCAAACTTTAAAAGCCTGGATGAGTATGATTGTATGTATTGTATGTATGTATTCTGCAATTTTGTTCTGCAATTCAGAAATACTTTCTGCAAATACACACGTAATAGTCCAGATTGCCGCAATACAAAATTGGATGTTGGCAAATATTTTACATGCAATTTGAAAACTATTTTGCACTAGAGGCAGTAATAAATACAAAAGCTCTTAATTGCCATTAAATCCCTAGCCTGATTTTTTCAGTCTGCAAAATTGCGGGTTAGTTAATTTTTCTTCTGCGACATTGAAAATGTTTCTGCAAAATGTAGACTGCAAATGAGTATTTCTAACTGTGGAGAGGGTAACGTAGACACAAATTATACATGCACACAGAAATTTCAAGAAGGGTCCGACAACCTACATGTGCGTACAAGTACTAAATTAATAAATGGAGATGGAGGAAGGCGATAAGTGTTTTCTGTGACCTTTGACTACACAGATACTCAAGACCCTATAATTGGTTAGGTCACTACCTAGTAATGTTTTGAAAGAACTTACAACAATATCAACTTTTGCGTATCACATAATCAAGGTATAACATAATATTTTTTCAGTTTTATTCAGTTTTATTCAGATCCACAATTAGCCTCATAAGAGGCTACTCTTCCTGTGGTCTACACAATATGTACATGACTTGTAAGAGTTTCCATTTTCTCTGACTATTGTTTACCAAATGTCTAACCTTCACCAAAGTATAATGTAATGTACATGTATATATTATCATATAGAATGAAAAACAATATTTTCCTTTGTTTATTTGGACCAGTCACTTGTTTTGTAACTAACATAATTATGTACGCACAGCTGCTGATATAAATAATCAAATCTCAATCGGGCAATTGAAGAAGACGAAGAATACAAAATGTATGTGTCTCGAGGTTACTTCTTTTAAATACACAAAAGTCAGCATCAATTGCATGAACAGCCAGAACAATATCAACATGCACAAAGAAAACATTTTTAAATGGATGCATTATCAATATACATAAATGGAAAACAGTACACAAACCACATGTACCCTTTCACAAACACACACAACTACAGCAACTCTCATGATGACCGTAACATTTCAAGAGATTTACATCGAAGTCTTAGGCAATAAACAACCTGCTAAATCACAGCTGGCACACTGTATGCTGTTGTCACTGACAACAATAAAATGACTGATGATAAGAGCTATGATTCTCACGACCCAAAGCATCATTGAAAGAAAAATCATTTCCCAAGTGCCGCAGTGAGTACGGGTAAGTGATTACTGCCTACGATAAGAGAATAACAGTTGTGACAGCTGGTGATGGTTGGATGAGATTGGTTGCTATGGCGATCACCATGGTAACCAGGGCCATCATCGACCCTATTTCCCGATTAGGCATAAGGAGACAATAGAAGATGTCACAGTGAGGATCAAACACATCCATTATCAATTCAGCGATACCCGAGGTTAAATCTGCTTCTGTTCAGATAGTATAGGCTGTCCTCAGACAATCAAACTGTCCAAATCCAATAACCTATAAATACAAGAAATTTCATGGGAAAAGCAAAAAAAATCCTAAAATGAACCTTTTGTACAATACATTTTGTATGATTGATACCAAATAATGCAGAGCTTGACAATGGCAACATCCCCATAAAGTGTATTACAAACAAATGTAAGGCTACATACTTTTCTAACTTAGACCATGAAACTTTTCATGGAGATGGGAGTGGCACAAAAATCCTACAATGATACATATATGACCATATATCTTTATGCAGAACTCCGCATGTAAAATGTGAAATGGCAACAACCCTATAAAGTGGATTATATTAGGTTATATTGGCTACACTGCTGGTGACTGAATCATCATAAAGTGTACAAATAAATTCTACGATGCCTGTTTCACACATATCAAATTATACGCAATGAAAATCTTATAGTTATACAAGGAGATTCAGAATTTTATCTGCGTTAGTATCACTTAAGTCTAATAATTTTCAAATTGGTAAAAACAAATGTTCAGCACTGTGATACTGTATGGTGTGTTCTTTCATAGACAAAACAATGAAACCTGAGAGAAAAAGATTCCTATCCCCCCCACCCCCAACCATTCAGTAATATTCAAACTCAACAGCTAAATTTAGATTTCTGACAGGAAATCAAGACACTAATCCAGTTACAATCTATCAACATAGAGGAACGGTCAATTTTGTTGGGAATCAACAAGACTAATACTTTTCACCTCACTAAAGACTGGAAAAGGGAAGAACATGTATCCAGCTTGCAAACATGAATATCTATATTGAGCCATGGACCAAGTTTATGGTGTATGTACAGGGAGTTTACGAAAGTTCAGGACCAGAGCAGTAGACGACTGTTTGCTCTATATTCCACAGCAATGCCTGGCATTCGAGCAGCATTCCATCCATGTCCTCTTTACGGAAAAACCTGAACCCTCTCCAGATACAACCTCCAGCTCCAACTGATAATGTGAAAGACAGATTGGAGCAAAAATAGACGTGGTGTTCTGTAATGTCACCGATATCTTTGGACGCTATGTTGGTACCTTTAAAAAAACTGCACGTTTGGTGTATTAAAGCTCACGTACCTTTGCAGGGCTGAACAGCTTGCCAGCGGCCTAGGGGGTCACAGGAGCCTACCAGAAAGGGCCAACTCAACAGGGCCAAAAATATCGCACTGGGGCACTATAAAAAGACACACAGATTATACCTAGGGGCTCCAGCAGACATTGGTATGGGTCATGGCTACTGCTCCAAGATACCATACACACACCGGGCAAAATCTGATACAAAATGACCGATATTTTATTTTACTTCCTGAAAATCTATCTCAAACCTCTATAAATCCAGTGAGATTAAGGCATAATAATATTCTGTACAATGCCAAACATTGCCGTAAACATTCCTCTTCTGCGCATGATGGCCTTTGGCTCAGCAACCTTTACACAACCCCTGAGGTACTAAACAGAACATTGTACACACGCAATTAGGGGAAATCTGTGGCTAGGAACGGTGGCTATAGCGTGATGACTTCAGCGCTGTGCGATGTAATGTCCAGACAGAATATCAACATTGGCTATTGACATATAGAAGTGACGTTATATCTGTTTTGGCTGGTAAAATTAGTTCATTTATCCTTATTTCAGAAGTCTTGGAGGGTGAACATACATCTGTCTACACATTTGTCTGTGTTACACGCTATATCTTTACTTATCACAGACCAAATAGATTCAGAATGCATACCATACTTGTGGCCAATATGGCATGTCACAACGTAATATCATCAACCAACCTCTGACAAGGATGACCCAGCTTTTGGCTGTTATACTGACTTATACACTGTTCCTGTATCATGGAGCAGGTGCCATTGTATATTTTGCACAAATGACCAGTCATACCCGACAGGCTCATAATTGATTTCGGTTTTTCTAACCATACAAAACCATGAGTCAACCCTCCTTAACAAACAAAACTGCTGACAAGTCTTTGTTTCACCTTACACCATAGAGTTGCAAGACGTCCACTTAACTAAAGTCAGGGGTTACACGTACCTAGAAAGCGTGGCTGCACACCAAAAAGTAAGAATGACATCTTGACTGTCAAAGCAAAACAGCCACTAACGTACATGGTTTAGAGACAGAATTGCCATAAATGAAACTTGAAAATGATCAGTTACCACGCTGGGTACCGTATACTTGTCGATGGAATAACAGCAACATGATATACACACAGTTCAAGTGAAACAATTAGCTCTTCATACATTCCTAACATTCTTAGGTACATGACCCTATTAGTCAACTTGTATACACCTGTCATAGGTAACACTTGACTTACCGACAGAAGCGAGCTACTTTCCTGTAACTTTTAAGGTTCCTCCACGCTAATCATTTGCAGACAATCATATTTGTAGACACCTGATACTGTGATTCTCACAACACGAATATACCTGTCAACAATGTGCCACCTGTCCGTCTTTCTTTTCAAATCTTCACATCTTGACCTAAAGTAGGGCAACTCAGGTGGGGGGGGGGGTCACAATGCCCTACCTACTGTACATCCTGTAATATTTGCAATGGTTTTATGTTTGTGGGTTTGCACTTTTGTCGCAAACTCATCACACTACAAAGATACGCTCTTTCTGAGTGTGCTACTGTGTCATTTTGACTTTTGACCGCAAATTTAAAACACCACCAACACCTCCCTTCCCCCGCCTACCATGAAATTGAGGCCCTGCAAACGTAAATCAATTTACGGTATCCCTCATAACGGTCCAGGAATTCAGCCGCACGCTGCCAGGGGTGTTTCTTACATGTAATCTGCGGTTGGCAATCTCCCGTCCCCCTCTCGGGTTTTACACCTCTGGCTACATCAAAGAATGAAATGGGGACAGGGAGATGTCAGTCAACACTGGGACACAGGCCTGGGCTGAAACCCTACCTGCCAACAATGAGGGGAACCTGTATGTGGTTAGGTAATATTACACAGGACAGATGGGATATTAGTGTCACAGGGACAGCTGAGGGAGTCTCAACATACTAATCAGTTTACAATGTACAAATGTACATGCACATGCAGGCTAGAATGACTGTTACACCAAAGGGCTGTTATGGTAACGTATACCGGCTATACAGACACAACGATATGCTACAAATAAAATCAGGGCTTCAGATACTTTTTTTCTGTATACTTGCACCAGTACAGGTTGAAAATTTTACCAGACAAATTTTACCTGCACTACTCCCAATGAGGAAGTACATATCATACTGTAAACTGTTCATAAATCATTGCAATTATTTATTTTACACCTCATAGGTGGAAAATCCATGTACATGTATACCTATACCCAGTACATGGACCAGTGTAGGTTAGGTGCAGGTAGACATCAGAAATACCTGCACAGCTCCAATTTTACCTGTACTAAGGTGCCTATGCATCCAGTATTTCGAGCCCTGCCAACATATTATTAGCCAAGTCATTGACCAACAAATTAAACCAACTATTATTTATTAACCACTGTCTCACAGGCAATTGGCCTTCAAAGCAAACTATCTAAAGATTTTATCTTAATCCCCCACATAATCACAATCCTGATGACAGATAAATCAGTCCTTGTATCTAGTTCAGGGTACCTGACAAGCCATTAACAGATAACAGAAGAAGAATTTTCTGTGAAATGACAAAACCAACCTCTGCGCTTTCAAGTTCAGCCTG
Organism: Branchiostoma belcheri; assembly: GCF_001625305.1. Classification (NCBI taxonomy): domain Eukaryota; kingdom Metazoa; phylum Chordata; class Leptocardii; order Amphioxiformes; family Branchiostomatidae; genus Branchiostoma; species Branchiostoma belcheri. The sequence goes on from NW_017803157.1 coordinate 2,445,981, forward strand.
TCCTGGCCTGGATGTGGAGTTCTTCACAGATAGAGATCTCCCAGTTACTGACTGGATTACCTGCTATTGACCCAGAGTGACACAAAACCCAATTATACACTTGATTAAGCCCAGATGATCTAGCAGACTGGAATGTGGTCCTGACAAGCGATCCAACATCAAGTCCAAGATAACTTCAACAACCTTCATCTTCAGCAAATCAATACCATTCTTTTGGGGACGGACAGAATCAGAGATCAATGATATGTGAACAGATAAAAGTTAGAGCATTTAAAGACATACATTTTGTACATACACATATATACAGTCTGATTCAAACTTTTCTCTTTCCAAAGTTTTGTAAAATAAAAGCCTTCGTATTCATGAAAGGAATAATATTCTACCCATATTCCTAATGTAAAATGATGGCTTAATGTCTATAATTAAAGGATCAAATAAAATATTTTTACTATATAATTTTTACTGGTTGCCATCAATAAAGAAAGAATCTAAGAAGAAAATAAGACTTTAAGTGCAACACAACGTTGGAAATTTGGAGCCTGCTAGAGACTTGACCCATGAACAATCAGATCTTAAGTTAACAACCCTAACCACAAAGACCACATTGACTTACAACCAAAGGTTTCTAAGTTATATGCCCCTAGTGGTGTGTCTGAAACAAAGTATTTCCTTCATACTCCAACTCACGTTCTGGCCAGATGCCATACGATGAAGCTTACAAGATGGCACCATCTCTGTCCAAAACACGTTTTGAAAAAAATCGATATCATCTAATCATGTTGTGAGCTGTATTACTCTGTACGTTTGTTCATTAATCATAGCCAGCTCGTTATCTCTTGTATCTATAACGAACTTGCCTGTAGATATACACTGATGTCAAGCAAATTACCCCAGAACCCACATGGGGTGTTTTCTGAGCAATTTACTTTCAGCTCTTGGCTGGTTTTCAAGAAGGGGTCTTTGGTCAGGTGCCAGCACATACCAGTACTGGGACCTAGGGCGCCCTTACTGGTCCGCTGGGTGATACCATTTTACCAGAGGGTGTCGGAGGGGAAGGGTTTGAAATTGAAGGGCATCCACAGGCAAGCGAAGTTCATCAAGTCATTAACAGAAAGTGGTAGTAATGGCTATTACACTAAAATCAAGCAATGAATGTGTGACATATATGAAATCTTACATTGTCATGTTGATTGGATTATATGGATTGACATTTTCATCCATTTCCAAAAAAAAAGTCATACCATACTCTGTGTGTTAACATGTAATCATTCATACAACCTTCACATAGATCTCATAATGAAGGAAACTGTTTTTGCCATTTGCACGCTCGCATCAGTTTTGGGGTTCATGGAGGATGTCATCCATATAATCAAATCAACAAAGCATTTGGGAAGAAATTACTTTGTTCTACTTTTGCACAGTTGTGAGTTTGGAACAGTCCATTTTATGGGGAGGGTTATGACTGAAATACGTTGGATTTGCTCCAGAGCAAATGTGGCCTTTCTAATTTATGGGAGCCTGCAAGCCTTTTTCCGTAGAGCTTAATCGGCCGTTTTAATTCTACGTAGAGCGTATATTGGCGCATTTTGCTTAAAGCGTATTCACCGTTTTAATTCTACATAATGCGTTGAAGCCACTTGGAATTTATCATAAAGCCTATAATCGAGAGGTTTCAGAATTCAGCGTAGAGCGTTGTCGGGACCCCCCCCCCCATGCAGGCCCCCATTTATAATTGGATTGTCCCTAACTTATAGCCGAGTGCGGCCCATCTGGAAGGGGGCGTTGTGCCCCAGCATACCAGGCCTAGCCTGTCTGGGAGCCAGGTCACCCTGTGACTGTGTGTGTGTGGAGGATGGATGGAGGTGCAGCAGTGGTGTCCACATGTTTCCTCAAGCTACATCAATCACTCGTAACCTCAGTCAGGGTGAAGATTTGTAAAAGGCAAATTGATATTCATGAAGGAAACAACATTCTACTCATATTCTATATTAAAAATGAAGTCTTGATTAAGGATAGTTTGTAAATCAGGTGTTACTAAACATACTGTTAGTGTTACATATTATCGGCTAGTTCACAATCAGGTGCAGCAGTGGTGTCCACAAAATTGTTCCCTCACTGTAAAACATCCATCACTTGTAACCTCAGTCAGGGTGAGGGGATTAGATTCAACCCTCAGGATAGTTCAAGTTTGTGGTTCAGGGCTCGAAATACTGGGTGTAAGGTGCACTCAACTTTGGAGCTGTGCACTCAATATTCTTCACAGCACCCAAATATTTTCGTACGTAGGTTTACGTATGTAAAGATGTTAAATGTATAGTATATTCTTAACATCTACACTGTAAGTAAATGTAATAAAATCATTGTTGTAGTACTTTTCTTCTGATTAGTTATTGCTGACACTCTAGTACATGTAATTCTATTTTACAATGTATATGGTGCACACATGGTGATTTTATTATTGAAATTTCTACCATCCTGATGAAGTTATCTCTGCATACCTTTGACAGAATACCTGATAATGCTATTGCCAACAGCTATTGCCAACATCGCAGCTTTTCTTACAGAATACAGAGGATTTTATTACACAGGTTATTAAGTCACTACAGGTATCTAACAAGGAACAGCACATAACCTTAAGGTGTTGATTAAAACAAGAAGTGACCCTGTTACCCTGAAGCACAGAGCTGGGACCAAGCAGGGAAATCCAAGTCCCACATGGGGATCACCAGATGGGAGAAAGTTGGAAGTTCAAGTTCATAGCAATCACTTTCAAGTGCACAGAAGGGTTTCATCTTCAACCATGAAATTGATGTCTTAAAAGGTAATTGAAACAATATTCTAACAAAGATCAATAAATTATAACCTTGTTTGACGATGGCAAAATCAGACTAAACTACTTCTTTCTCTGCTAAAAACCTCAAAAAGTATAGTACGTTGTAGAATCCTCTTTTGACATTTTGTAGCAAGATTAGATGATATTGTATAGGAGGAAAGAAACACCACTATTTGTGGAGCTTCTTGTCATCACTGCTGCCATCCTACACACATGCCAATGGTTGTAGGGATGGATTCCAGGCTAAAGAGAAACACCTCTATCATATGCTAGTTGAAAGAGAACATATATGGGTTGCTACAAAATCATAGCATGCAAACAGCCTGGCGAGAACATTAAGACTATTAAAAGTCAGTCTGTCTCCTGTATGTCAGTCCTGACAGGTGTTAAGGGTTCTGGTTGAGTGGGTGAAGTTCAGTGGGGGCTGGTGGTGGAGCTGTTGACTGAGTAAATAAGGACCGTGTTGATACACCACGCCAAGTCACGCAGGACAAACCTACCTCAAGGTTGGGCGAGCAGAAATACCAAACAGACAGGTTATGGACCATCTGCCATGATGTTAGTTAAAGGAATCAAATCCAATGTAATTTCAGGGTGGAAAAACAGTATTTTCAAAGTCTATTTCCTTCAATGTTAGAAATGCCCATCTGCAGGCTGCATTTTGCAGAGACATTTACAATCTTGCAGATTGAAGAAAAATTAAGCATCCTGCAATTTTGCAGACTGAAAAAATCAGGCTCTCTGCAATTCGGAAATACTTTCTGCAAATCTAAACCCATGGCATATACAAAATTGCATGTTGGCAAACATTTATATGCAATTTAAAAATAAATGCATACCAGTAATAATTTAATTCTGTAAGATGACAAGAAGACTGATACTGGCTAGAACTCTGATTTATAAATGATAGAAATGGATTACGATTATGGCTTACACTGTTTGTTGCAATCAATGCACCTGTGCTTCTAGTAGCTGACAAAATCCTTGATATCTGTGGATTGGAAACCTTTGATATCTGAAGAAGTATTTTAAATCCTGGAAGAGATTAACAACCCTTGGGCACCCACAACTCTCCCTATGGAGGAAAAGAGGGATCAGATTCTCATAACACAGCTAAAGAAACAAACAATTCTACCACAGGAAGGTATCAACCTTGCCCATGTTTTGAAAGGTAGCAAAGAGTTGAGCATTTAAATAATGTGTTGTCTTATGATAATTAATATTCCATGTGGAGTAGGAAAAATCTCTAGACATTGTTGTTACAACCTCATTGTTGTCACAAACCAAGACATTGATTTGTTTTTTTTTTTTAATTTATTCAATTTCTTCATTTTGGGGCCAAATGACCTAAAATGTGGCATGGACGGAGGTATAGAGTGGTCAAATATCCCCAGGTTTTTTCCATTTTATTCCTAGATTTTTTACCTACATGTAACTTCTTTTTTTGTTGTAGTAAAGTTAATTTCATTTTTGTCCTGAAGCTCACAATTATTTCATACTTCTTATCTCCCTACTTGCAGTTAAAGAAGAGAGCTTATGTGTGCTGAACTCTCATGGCATTGTAAGAGGTGAAAGTGATAAGGATAGAATAACAGTTTCATGCTATATTCAAAGTGACACGGCAATATTACCACAAAATTGGCTGGCCTGGAGGTTCATTGGGACCTAACTGAAGCCATATGCAGGTTATTGACCTTCAAATAAGAAGTCAGACTGTCACCATCTTCAAAACTATCCTCAGGTGCACTGTGCATGTACATTTTGCACTTATCTTTCACAACTGTTTCGGCTAGTCTACTCTCAGCATCAACACTTAGATTATTGAGAAGAAGCATACAAATCTAACAGCTGGTGCACTTTTATGCTGGAAAAGAGATTTTTCCCTTTCCATGTGATACAAACCCTTTGAACCTCTGTCAGTATATCATTGCCTTTTGTAAAACTTCAGTACATGTATGTGTGGTATCAATCAGCAAAGCCAAAAAGATGCCCCCAACAAGATGCCATAAGTTTGTATAATTCTGAATGTCTAGGACCTGCTATACATGACATTAACAGTGAAGTTCTAATACTATATATATATATATATATATATATATATATATATATATATATATATATATATATATATATATATATATATATATATATATATATATATATATGGATTGCATTCCTTTGTATCTATAGCATTGGTACAAAGCATGCATGCAATGTAACTCGACAACTCATCCACTAGATTAGGATCTTGTCAGTCAACAATTAAATTACCTAAATGAGAACCAAATATGCCCCCACACTGGGAACAATGGGGCTGGGTCAGGTGCAGGTATAATGAATGAATGGATGAATGAATGAATGAATGAATGAATGAATGACATATTTATTGCACATTTTTACCACACTGGGCTAAGTACAGGTCAAAGCAAACATGATGAACAGATATAGTCAACAAAATAAAACTAACTATCGTTAGATAAATTCAACTTCTCTCTTTTCAGTTGTAGTAGAGATAAAGGAACATATGTTTTTTGATGGAAGGTTTCTCTAGTTGCGTTATGTTGACTCATAACAATTCAGGCTATCATGGGGTGCCTTGAACTGTTTTTTTTTTCTTTGCTCTGTCACTGAAAAAATCCGAGAACCAACAAATCAAATAAGTGGTGTGGCCTTAGCTAAAAACAAAAAGTATATGGACAAATACAACTTCTATAACAAACACTCTAACCATTATATGGTACTCTCATCCCATGCAAGCTAAGAGATCTCTTTTCTTGGAACCTGAGGCAGTAGCTAAGTGTGTGTAGAAGAATTTGATGGCCTAGTTACTGGGGCTTTACTTAAGACCTGTTCAGACCACAACCCAAGAAAACAATGGCAACGTCTTAAGATGATCGATAGGGTCACCCGAAAGGAAACACAGGAATGTCCTGAATTTCCAAACCGCTAATCCAGGGCAAACTTGAGAGCGTGCTCCAACACCCTGTAATCACAGCCTCCTAACAAGCACATTACTCACTGGGTACATGTCGTTTGCTTGTCAACTAAAGCACAATCATTGCAGAGTTGACTTTTTGATAAACACTGTGTCCGACATGTCATCCAGGTATGCCGGCCATTTAGCGCGTGTTTACAGATCAATGTCTGTGGGGAGAGGGGCTGTGCCTGAGAAAACAGGGCTCGAAATCCTTTTTTCTGCATACCTGCATTGGTGCAGAAAATTACCGCCACCAGACAAATTTTACCTGCACCACTCAGACTTTGAGAAGCATGCTGATCATACTACAAACTGTTCAGAAAACATTACTATTGTACATGTACATGTAGGTGATAACTGTCTAATAAAAATCCACATGTACCTACATTTGCATTATATAACGCAGCACATGGACTGGTGTAGGTTATCAAGTGCAGGTAGACATCAGAAATACCTGACCGCCTGACACCTGAATTACCTCCAATTTTACCTGCACTAATGTACATAATTTATGCACCCAGTACTTCCAGCCCTGGAAAAGAAGGTAGTGGCAGTGTGGTTTACTTAATCCTCTTACTGAATACCGACCTATCAATGATCCTGACCAAAACTCAATGAGTGTAAAGAAGGATCTACAGCTTAATAAGTAAATCCCAAGTTAAAATGTTTCTTTTAGAATTTAAATTGTCAAGCCAAAGTTCAAACTATCAAACTTCTGTCTACAGAACATAAAAACCCTGAGGTTGACGTCACTTGCCAAGATTAGGGATATTTTCTCTGTCAGCATTTTGACACGATCCTCTGGCTACTGACGTCAAAGTTCTACAATGATAATATTCCATTAGAAAAGTTACAAAAGTTACAAAAGAATTCAACAGAACAAGCTTTTGCTTCTCTTTAACAGTAAATGACACAAGTGAAGATACTTACAGTTGTAACGTGTACACGTCCTAAAGAAATAAAAAGGAACTTTCTGAACGTATAGAAATCAGATGACACATGCAATCTACAAGACACGAGACATGTAGCCAAGCGCCTACCTTTTCTGTCATACTTATACATGTAGTGCTCCTGGATTACTGGATAGTCCCAAAACTTCTCTCGTTTGAGGGCCAACCGAGAGCAGCGGACTTGCTAAGTCAGTTAGAACACCTGGCTGTATGCCTCTTCACTGAGGAATGTCTCCTATGTCAGTCTGCTTTGTATCAGGTATTGAGGTCAAAAGTCAGAGGTCAGTTTGTCATACCAAAGAGGTCATGTTTAGGTATTGATCAGTGGTAAATAGTGCCGGGGCAAGAGGTTTCATGGCAGGCCAAGCATGACTTCAAAAACAACCTCAGCGGCCAATAGGAGTGCCTGTAACACCCGGGACCTGGCAGAGTTATTTGGCAGTGTGGAATGGTTCTTGGGAATAGAAAACTTGCTCTTTTTGTTATGGCGATCTTGGCATTCCTTCCTTGCAAGGGTAGTGGCTGATTGAAAGGGAGAGCCAATGACACAACGGCCCAAGAAAAATAACCCAAAATTCAACGCCTCGTATCAAGTACACTTGACACCGGCCGCACAAAGGCAGGGCCCAACAGGGTAAAGAAAGCGGAGCAAGACTTTTTGTTTGGTCGCTTCCCGCCACAACAACTTGCCTTGAACCAGGACGAACTCTAAAAGCTCTGAGCACTGATGGCAATCTAATGACTTCTGCATCCAGCATTTTAACAATTGGATTCTATAATGAATTACTGTAACAGTTGAAGAAACATTGTCAGGTTTTTTTAATGATACAATCTGCAATCATACAATCTAATGTCAATCACACTAGATATGGGTTGACGATTTCATTTAGCTAAAATTCCTACATGTATGTATTAAAAACTGTACCACAGATACATTACTTTTATTAGTATCATATACATATACATGTATCACATGTAACATCAGGAACTTTGCATGAGTGTCTCTCACCTGCTGATGTGTAGCTCTACTAAATTACAGTTCAACATACATTGAATATGACAAAGCTGCCAATGTAACACAAAGAGAGTCGTACATTTTGTACCTAATAAGACTTTCCACAGTTTCTGTGGAGTCAGAGATGGCCTAACGTACTTGGAAGACAGCCAAACACAATGCCATAGCTTTGAATGATTAATCAAGTGCAGGGACCTCTCCACAATGTTTATCCCAATTCACTGCCCAATCCTGTCAGGAGACTGTGACATAGGGTCAGAATGGCAGATGGAAAGAAGACTTGTTAGTGTTAGTGTTACACATCAGATACAGTCAGACTATGGGATCGTAAAGATGAAGGGGGATACCGTTACATAATGTTCATTCCATGGACATAATATCATGTGAATTATGTTCATTAATTTGTGTGCAGACACCATCCCTGCTTTTGTATATATACATCAAGTAGTATAATATCATTCGTAGCATTGGGAAAATTATAGCTTTGAGAAGGACTTTGACCGGTTTCGACTTTATTTGTGTCTCTCAAGAATGACAGAGATCGGAACACTCCTCCTTTTGTACCTTTTTCTGTGCCTCTCTAGTGCAGGGCGCTCTGCTTGAGTTTCTGATATTGACCAATCAGGTGAGCATTAAGGATCTCATTTTCAATATATATTTGCATTGATCCTACATTTGTATATGCTACACTGCCACAAATGGACGGTATCAAAAGGACAGCCTACTCTACACTGAAGATTTAGCCTCCCAGTTAACATTTGCATTGGCATGGAAATTACATTCTTGACACGAAGAACTGGACAGGAGTGATGAAATCCTGCAGTGGGAGACTGGCACCAGGAAACTGGGTACCTTAGGTAACAATTTCAAATATGTCCGTGTGCCTGACACCCAGGCTGACAACCTGTCAGCACAGACACAGGAGGTCAGGTGGGGGTGGAAAGCCAACCACTTCCAGCCAAACACTTTCAGGTTGAGGTCTTCCAGAAGGTGTTGTCATCATTCCTTTTTACCTCCAAGTCATGGTACACTTCTGAACACATCTATAGTGACCATGCAACATTGGTTACGAAGTACTATTAGCAAATGCAAAGCCATGTTCAGAATCATATCATAGGACAATGCTGAACATAATTCCAACACAAGAATTTTCCAGGAGTGTAACGGTATACACCTGTAGGAGTTGCCTGGAAGAGAACCTGCCCCAACTGCAATAGATTGGACTCAAGGCTATTATAAAATAGGCTACCAGAGGTGAAGTGTAACACTTTTTAAATAGCTGAGTAGTGCAATATAATGCATCCACACTATAGTGTCACCTCTACTCTTTTCAATAAATGTATTGGGATCTTTTAGATTCAGAGGTTTGATGCCTATACATGTAGTTTTCAAGTATACCCAATGGTTAAATCCCAAGTGACACTTCTTCTGCATTTGGACAGAATTAACAATCTCCTCATTAAAAAAAGTCATGTGGAGACACTTGTCTCTTTTAAAGTGAAAAGAATTGTGTAACTCATTACAAGATGTTTCCAGTGACAAGAGAGAAAGACAAGTTCTTGACCCTTTCATCCATAAACACTCAGACCCCAAAAGGGCGAGAGTGACAGGTGACAGACAATGTGTGTGTCTGGGAATTGAACCAGTGACCTGTGGGTTATTGTACAGTCTTGTGGATGATCTCCCCTGAAAGATGGATGTCTTCATTAGGTCAGAGTGTCCAACACCTACATACCAGTGGGTAATGAAAGCAAGGTGTGTGACACTCAGGCCTAGGAAAAAAATGTTGTTTTTCGTGTTTCAGTCGTGAAAAAATTAGGGTTGGTAGGTAGGGATTATCTTTTTTTTTCACTTTTCTTTTAGACTTTGTTGACCTCTATATAGTGATTCAACTTATACGATACAGTTTAACAAAGTAAAACTTGCATGTACAATGTTTCATCACTCAGGTGTCAGATCATGGAGGTAGAAAAGGTTGACCAGCTCAAAAAATTTATGTCCCTTTCAGGTGTCCACACAAACCACCTCGAACATATAGTTCTGCAAACATGTCCATTTTTACCAGACCACAAACTTTTGCTACCACAAATATAGAGTGGTTTACACTGTAATACCTGACCATATGGATATCTCTCATTGATTTAATGCTATACTTTTACATCCTGGGCACTGCAAACAAAATGACTGTAGTTTGAACCTTCCATAATGTTATAAAGAGATTCCAGAGCAGACCTAAAGTGACACAGATGAAGATTCATGTTGTTTTGATAAGTAAACCACAGAAACCATCAAATCAACCTCCCATCACACCAGCTCCCTTGAGAGAGGAAACTGGCCCCAATGTTAACTTTACCATGAAATCAAACCCAAGCACTGGAACCATCAACTACTGTGACAGCAGTAGGTGTATATATGGTATGCTGAATAATAGACATTTTCTTCCTTTCCTTTGGAATTGATTTTGGCATTCTACAACATCAGTATCGTTTTCCAGTATTTTTTTAGGCGATTGACGGCATATATGTACTCATTTTGCTATTACATTAATTTTGCAGCTGTGCATGTGGTCAAACAGATTTTTAAACGGATGAAAATTCATGCACGCGCGAATGACATCCATGTTATCAGATCAACATGGCCTTAGGGGAGATATTGGCAAGGCATGATGTATATTCTAACATCATTTCAGGGCTGTTCAGGTAAAGGTCGCAAAGGCAATGTAGCATACAGGAGCACAACTGGAATACGCTGTTTAATTTCTAGCTATTGCAGGGCTGTTTCTAAGTATGGTTGGCAAAGATAATTTTGACATGTATAACATTTTGGTGCATCAAAAATTTACTTTAACTTTAGTGCTAACGGTTTGTGAATTTTCTGCTCCAATATATATACTGGTAGCCTACTGGTACACAATTTTGAATTCTTTAACTTTTGCAATAATCTATGTGTTTTTTACTTCATACTTTTACATGACTTCGTAATATTGGCAGTATCATGGCTCATTCACTCACTCCCATTCATATAAAATTCCTCAGCAAATAATTCCAACTGGAAGGAATTCCCCCACCCCTCCCACTTGCCCACAGGGCTAGTTCCTGTCCTGATGGAAGCATGTGGAACTGGTGACCCTTCTCTGAGATAAGGGCTGGAATGGCGTTGTAATGTCTCCACTGGTGCAATAAAGGAAATCGTTCTCCCCACAGCAAATATTGACAATCAAAATATCATGTCCACTTCACCAAGACATCAATTTGACGCCTTTTTCCGTGTATTGGGGACTTTTCCGATTGCTCTCTCCATGCAGAATACAAAAGACGAATCTTGATATACGACATTGGTTTACTTTAAATAGGAACCAATGATACTGGTTTCTATATGCCAAAAGGACCAAATTGATACGAAAAATGTGGTATGTTGTAAGCATCTGGATTCATATCAAGTTTTAACCATTAAAATTTTACATGCTCTCAGACATATATTATGCTTCAACTTGTTTGGCTAACCTTAAAACACCTGTTTCACAAACCTTTCTCTCTCCAAAATCCTACTTAAAACCTTTTACAAAATAGGCCCTTACATAGATTGAAGACACATGTTTTTTTTTTCTTTGCAAAAACTTTCAAATGAGGAGCAGGCTTGCCTATACCAGCAGTAACCTAATTCTAACTGCTTGATCATTCTAGGAATTTTCCCTCTGGCCCTTTCTTCCAATTGAGGAATATTGTTTTGACTTCCAGAAATGAATGCAGATTGGCTTCCCTGACAAATGAGAGATGTTTGCTGCTTCCCTGACTTTCTGAGATGTGCTTTCAATATTGAGTTTATTATGAGCCATGAAGACAATTTTTCATGTGTCAGGTGAAGCTAATATGCCCATCCTGCCTATGATTGAGCTGTGCTAGCAGGCAGTGGACTGGGACTGCTGATGGAAAGTCACAAAAAGGCAAGGGCACATAAAGAACAGAATTCTCGGCTTATAAGATACTATCTTCAGATGCAATATATCACATGCTCATAATGTTTCATGCACATAATATCTCATGCACATAATCATGATATCTGATATATAGAGTTATAGTTTCTCAAAATTTGCCTGCTGATTCCTAACACTCATGTATCCGAAGGTGTGACTGCTGAACATCCAATTATTTGACAAACTGCTCATAAAGTCTGACTGAAGGGGAATTTGCAGTAGTAACCGGTAGGTGTAGTTAAAATTGAAATCTATGCATACATTGTAGAACAACAACATCAACCAAAAATAAGTCAAAGGAGAGTAAAAAGGATGATGGCAGGAGTAGTGACAATCTTGAAAAATCGGATTCAACTTTTAAGTACAAAGTCTTCAGAAGAACAGAGATGAGAATGAATGACAAAGACAACACAGGTAAATGAGATCATCACACCTCTCATACAACTCCCTCACTACTTGAGCAAACACAATAAAGAGAGCTCAAGGGGTGAGTATTCTATCTTGAAGAAGAATAGCCTTAATGTAAAAGGAAGTCAGGCATGCAAAGAAAGTATGTCAGCTAGCCAGATTATTGGTTATAAGAAAGGGTCACAGGAAGGAGCAGGCATTCCCCAGGTAAATCCCTGTGGTACAAAGAACAGAGGGAGGGGAGGCACCGTGCTGAAAGCGTGGCCTGTTTAGCAGGGTTCTGACTGAAGGGATTGTTGTCCTAAAAAGGTATGTTCAAACAGTCTGGGAAACATGACACGGTTCCGAGTACACAAGCCCTGCAAAAATAGAACAGGACAAGCTGGCTGTGTCAATGTAGAGTACCAGTAGACCTTACTTCCCTTCGCAAAAGAAAAACTTCATTACATGTCCATACTGAGCAAATACTCAAACAATACCTTTCTGTGCAACTTTAAACAAAGACAGGATAGCTCAAACCAACCTTTTCCAAGCTTCATGCTATCAATGACATCTCTGCAGCGGTGACAACATGTCCAACAAGACTTTACTTCATACTGAAAATGTCGTTACTGACGTGCTAATGAGCCAGACATCCTATCTAGTAATGTCACTTGTCAACTCATGATTCATCTTTTGGCTGATCCAAAACTGTGTCCTGTGACATTTTCACATTTGTTAGGATCATTTATGAAAGCAGACAACATGCAGATCTAGGTAAAATAGTGTAAGGCTACACCAATTTAATTTGCTGATTCTCAGATTTTTCAGAAAAAAAAATATTTGTCTGGGAAAAAAAACAGGCCAAAAGGAAGGATTAAAATGATAATCATGGTTATGTCCTGTGAAGAAAACGTAATCCATGGGAAACTCATACTCTAGACTACACAATAACAACAAGGCTCCTCTGTTTCCATACCAAAAATGTATGACATCTTTTGTTTATGAGGGCACAGCAAAAGGTTGGCAACAAAACTCGTTCTCGGAACACCGTTCAATATGCCGACATGACTGGTTACCTATCTAACCTACATTTGTCAAGTGCACAATGTCACAAGTTCCTTATAATAAATGCTCTTCAAAGACCTAGTATGCAATTAAACACTTAGCATTACCTTATTGTTTTGTTTGTCAGTGTGTATAATGCCTTAATCCTGCTTGTTATCACCCTGTTATTGATAACACCTCAGTGCTAAATGATTACTACTAATCATCTTAATCCTCTGTTGAATTTCAGGGGTACATTTTAATTGCTAACCTAACAAACACCTGTCCACATTTACTGTTTTATACTGCTTTGTCTAGAAGCTATATGGTTACTGCATAGATTTCTCCTATCAGTATAATTGAGGAAGTAATTATGCAATTGAAACAATTACTCAACTGTGCAGTAATTCATAATTAATTCATAGGAAACTGAATCAGTGCACTTCATAACACTCATTGATTCACAGAACTACTTGTTCATACAGCTAATGATACCTCTTTGAAATATACATTGGTATATGTTTCATTTATGGTACCTCAACTTTTATAAATAATTGCCAATTTAGCACAAATAGGTCACCCATACATGTTATTTTCAAGAGGTAGTTTGCCAGACACTGTATAATGTATTTATACATTAATAGTCATGCAATTGAGTTTCCTATCTTCCATACACTTCGTGCAAATACAAGAACAGCAAAATGGCTAGTATGTAAAGAAATGAGCTGATTACTCAGACATGTGTACTACTGTGTAGCTCCAATCCTCCCACTCAGGTGTGAAATTCTCTCCAGTTACTGCATTTGGGAGGAGGCAGCACAGAAAGGATACTGAACTGAAACTACTACATTTGTACTAGTAGTAGTAGTGCCAGATACACAGTTTTTTTGCTAAAGAAAGGTGAATACTTTTTCTGATCTTTCCTCAGATCTAAATGGCTAGCAACGTCAGTTTGACTAGAATCAATCTGAACCCCATTCCTCCTAGGTATACCACACAACAGACATTTGTTTGACTATCTAGGTTTGGGTCCAGCTCTCTAGCACAAACTTGTGCCCTGCTGACCAGGCAACTGGCAAGCCTTACGGATGTCCCGCTGTTTGTTTCCTTGTTATTCACACAACAGTGTAATCCCATCTGTCACTTATGTCATTTCCTAAGCTGGGATCAGACCAGAGGGAAGACTTTATATTTTACTTCACGTGTCATGGCAAAGTGCAATGACCAAGTGGGTAGGTCGTGAGTTCGATCCCCGGCCGAGTCATGATACCAAGCATACCAAGAAGACATCAACTTGTATGACCTGGGTGCTCACAATCACTAGTATCCCTGGGCCATTCTTTAATACACCATAAAAGTTAACAATCTGTGAAAAACACAATTTCCTTTCAGCCTCAAGATCTAGATTTACATGGCCGTGTTGTAAAGTTCAAGCTAGTGAAATAGCATGTTAAAGATCCAACCACACTTATTCAAACTCAAAGAGCAGGGGACCTTCCTGGTATGAGCTAGTGGTTCAAACCTTACAGTTTGGTGTCAGGTTTGACATCTTGAAGAGGTGATAGTCACCTGTTATGGTAAATCTTCATAGATAAATAAATATGGAATACTTTAATAATTTTTTTTTTCAGCAATGCTGGATGGAAATCAGGTGACCTTCAAAAACATGACAAGCATCTGGATCGCACCACATTTCCAAGGGGGGGACAGCGTAGAGATCAGTTAGTCTGAATATGGACTTATCCAGGGTGACATTCCGATGATGCATGGTCAAAAATACCCTGACCCCTCTGTCCTGGGCAATCAGTCATGGCTTGTCATGCCAACTGCTTGTCTCAACCGATATGCCGTATTCCTAACTAAAGGATTCGGACAGGCTGTGGCATAAATGGAGATAGATGCATTTTTGCAGGACAAGTATGCAGAACTTTCTAGATAGCTTTTCCCTACACTGACTTTGCCTTTGGATACCAAACAGTTCTTTCCTAGAAGCTTCAAATTGTGAATGCTTCTCAAAAGGGTACAACCTTAAACTTTTCAAGTTTAAGGTAAATGTTAATACATTTACTCAAAACATGTCAGTGGCTCATACGAGCCTTGTTTTGAGGTGACAATTGAAGTAAATAAAAAAGACTATTTCAATCCATTTATTCATTCAACATGCATAAAAATGATAGTACAGTATGTCTCAAGTGTATGCTGTTTACATTACAGCAAGTTGTCACAAACACAACTGTTTGTTCAAATTGTTGTCATTTTCGTAAAAGGTCTGTGAGTTATTATTAATTTATTTACCAGACATTGCAGGAGGAATTGTTAGTGATACCTAATGTACCTTTGACAAAATACATATATACTCTGCATTCCCATTCAACATTATATTATGAATATCAATGACCATGACCAATGGAAGGTAAACACTCCAGTTTGTCTTTTGTTTGTTTAAACTATTCTTTATTAATGAGAAGCTCAAATCAGCCTGCAGGCCACTTTTCATTGAGGTCATGAGGGAAGAGGTTGGGGTCAGACAAAATTGAAAATGTGTCAAAAAGACAAAGCTTACATCATTTGTCAACAGTCTTTTTCTTAGTTTAAGGACCAAAATTACATGAAAACAACACACTTTTATGCCATGAATACCTACCAGGGTACCTAACATAGAGTACTCACCATAGTACTGTGTCCATGAGTCCAAGGCTAACAATGCACCATTTAGCTGTGATAATCACATGCCCTCCCACCTCCACCCACTTATTAACGGATAATTATAGGGGCTCTGGTTCTAGGATACTCACAGGAAGCACAAAAACCCATTTCTAACCTCTTGAATCAAAACATTACAATCCTATAAAATCTATTTCAAGTTTTTTTTTTTAGATAACCTGTGACTCTAACTTCACAAATATTCCTCTTGTAACATTGTACAAAGTCTACAACAAAGTGCTGAATTCAAACGAATTTACTAAACAGTTCCAATCTGTACACATGTTTTTGCTTACCCTTTCCTGTATGGTAGCCCTTTTCTTTATCCAAGACCAGGTAACAGGAGCCCAGTCCTAACTGTGATGTCCACGGCCAGTTATTCTGTCATAAATATCATACAGGGGCACATAGGATACATACTTAGCCACTCAAAGTGACAGTTCTGGAACAGTTGGCCAGACTACAGTAATGCGCTTCCAAATTTCTGGGGAGATTTTAACATTTTTAAGGGGTCTTAATTTCAGATGAAAGACACCACTGTCTGGTTCCCATATACTGGGAGTAATTGGGACTAAGATCAAAAGATTCTTCTCCTTCCAATCCTACATGTTTTCCACCCAAATCAAGAGCAGAGGTTTTTATTTAATGAAGAAAAGAAGACAAGCCTCAGAGTTTTAATATTCAACAAACTTATTTTGAAGGGGACTTACCGGTTCGTGAAATTTTTAACCCCATGTCAGGATATGTCATGTGAATGCTCAATCTTTGATAGGCAGCATAATCTGATGCCTACTGTAGCCAGTGCCCATAGTGATGGATACTCAATCCCCCATACATGCAGATAGACACAATTAAACTGTCACGAGCAGCCAACACAAGACCCATCTACTAGTATATGACTAGACAGATTGGTCAGGCCTAGCAAAATTAATGTTGTGTTTTTGGTCTCACAGCCCTGAAAATGTAGGGTTGGTCAGTAGGTAGAGATTTCCTACATTTTTTTTTAATTTCTTTTTTTTTTTTAGATTTTGGCTGAATTGATGGAACAAATACTGTCTCTCAAGTCAAGGGCTTGTCTACCTGTTTACAAACTTGTGGACAAATATTTCACCTGATTTACTGACAAAAAATAATATCTGGGAGTGTGCTTGAAAATTTTATAGCCTTACAAGCAGTCAATCCAAAAAAGGCTAGGGTCGGCAGGTTTTTGCTAGAGTCCAGAAACCAGGAAACCAGAAACACAACATTTTTGTTTTCCTAGGTCTCACCAGTGTGTCTGAAAATTGTGAACTAGGCTAGAGGTCTGTGAAAAAAACAAAACTCTTCAACTCTAATATCCTTTAGGACTTGAACAAGTGCCCTTGGGGAATGAGGAACAGGAAACATTAAAGACCTCCAACTGACATCATCACATGTATTACCCCATTAACATGAGCGATTGGGAACCAGGATTGACCATTATGTACATAATAGATGAGCAGCTCATCTAATTTGAGGAATTGTTCAGGCAATCTGGGCCACAGTGTGAAACCACAGTATATCTCTAGGGACATGGGGGGATAGTATATTAGTTACTAGTCTTTGCAAATATTTCCTGAAACCATGTTGTATTTTCTGAACAAATAACATGTCAAAAATTAATAAAATTTTCTATTGAACAGGAAGAGTTTGATCTGAAGCTATGGACTCACTCACATTATGAAAATTGTGCTTTCATATTGTAAAATAGTGAAACCATTTATGCACAAATGTAGGTTTTCAAGTGGATGAACTACAAGTCAAAGCCAGTAGTATAACTTCAGCATAGAAGTGAGAGAACACATTAACTATAATATATAAGTATTGTAGGGTAAAGGTAACATCTAGATGTCAGCTAAATATCACACAACAGAGACAACAAAACATCTATTGTTCTCAAATACAAGTAGATAGAATACATCTGCCAAATTGTTTTCTGGCAAAACATTAAACATTGCAGCAATGCTATTCCTGTATGTACTCGTTTGAAATGCATGAAATTGAAAAATGAACAAGACTCAAATGACACATGTTCTGTGGTTCAATTGGTTTTATGTTATAGTTACAGTTCTAGTATAAACTGGGACACATATCATACATAATTCATAAGACTGGATTTTTTTGTATTGTGCACCATTCAAATGCAATTGTTACATTAAGTAGTGAGCAAAGGTGGGGAATTAGTGAAAGTGTGACCTATGCTAAATTAGGATAGAATTACACTAAAACAAACCAATTAATCACCTTGATCCAAAGTGTTTTTCACAAATGCAATATGGCAAAATATGTAAGAGAAAGTTATGAAATTCTAATATCTATGATACTATCAAGAGGAAGTAACAGCAATATACATGTACATGGCATTTTGCAAGAATGACACACAAGGCGTACATGCATACAGCAATTGTGTTTTCAAAAAAATCACACTTAGGTGGCATAACAGATTATGTGTAATTTCCTGTAGTAAAGTATATTACTAGTTAGGCTAATGACACATGGGGAGGGGGGCATGTCAGATTTACTGGCCTGGCTTTGTAGGATTTAGATGAAGCACAGAATCCCCCCAAGGCAAAACAACACACAAATTAGAAGTAAACAAAGCTTGGCCTACTGGTGTGACCTCTATGTCACAACTGTGAACTACACATCCCTGGTGCTCAGCTTTGCTAGCTCTACCATTGAATCTCATTCAAAACAGTCCATTCTGTGGCTAGCCTCTAGCAGGCTTTGGGAAGGCTGGAAAGAGTAGAAATTGGACAAATACTATATACATATAAAGATAGACAGATGCCACTCCCAAAGCTGTCTATCTGGCCAATTTCTACTCTTTGCAACCACTTCCCGAAGCCTGGTAAAGGCTACATTCTGACTAAATTATTGTCTTGTTTCCACGAATATAAACAAGGAGCTTCGTATTAATAAGGTCTAGGGGTGGAGCTATTATCCACTCAAGTTATGTTCACACGGCGCTAGTATAGAGTGAGTTATCCACGATCTTTGAGCAAATATAATAAACGCCTTTCGACGTACTTTTGCCACTAGGTAATGACTGCCACGTCGTTACGTGCTGGTTCATTGTGGCAAATAATGTTTGTGAAATGGACACTTCTGATTTTGACAAGTGCGGTTGGGGAGGGGGGCGATCGTCATATATAATAGCGTGACATTCACACTGCCCATACGTAATCTTTTCTGACATTTATAAGCTGTCACCAAGACTGTCACACTATGCCAGGGAACAGACACCAGAGGACAACAACACAGGCGACGTTTTCCAGAATATTTTTTGGTGTACGTTACATAAATACGAAGGGTGGCCCACAGGCGGCCATGTTGGAATGTGGAGGGTCGCAGAACGTGTTTCACGCGAACGTCCACACCTAAAAACTCGCTGTCAAACATGACAACTGTCAGCTACGACGTTCAACGATAGACTACTTGCCGCACGACAAACAACGCTCCCTCAAATATTCCTACAGCGAGGAAATGTAAATAAAGGAACATACCGAAGTCACGGGAGGTACGGTGGCGCTCAAGGGGGGTACAGAATCAAATCCGTTCGTCCGGCGTCTGAATTTCTCCGGTGATCGCGCCCAAACTTAAGTGTGATATTACACGTACAGACGTGTGTGTGTACTACACGCCCGGTATGCAGACTATGCGGCCCAAGCCGAGCCGGGAACAGGTTTTTCCAGTGGTGAAGCCGAGCTGAGCTACAGTACGGCGTGGCCCTTGGGGAGGTGGGTCGTGCCAAGAAACAAAACAAATGGGAGGGGCAGCCTGCGAACGCGCAGACGCGTGGGGCGATGACCTCTCAGGAACGCCGCGGGACCTTCCACCCCCATCACAGGCGGAAAGTGGTTCGACCCAATTATAATTTCATGAGTACAATGTACTTATTGTTACCCCCATTGAAGAATAAAAACTGTGGTATATCATAATATAAAAGCGTGATAAAATATATAATAATCTAGTCTTCTGGCTATATCAGAAGATCGCTTAGAAATTTGACCTGTTATCTATAAAGTGAGTCCTAACCTAACGTTACCTCGAAATACAATACCAATCTCACACATATTTTATTTCTTTAATTTCCAAATGGTACATTGAAAACCCTCACTTTTCCGTTTGATAATTTTAATCGCCATCTTTCGAATTCATGTACAGTTATGTTTTCGACTTATTTGGGACCGAAAAACTGAGTGACACTACTTTGAAAACAGGCCAAAATACTCCAGTTTTTTATTGGAGAATTAACGTTATGCGTCATACACGTATGTAACGTTACGAAGCAGCTTTATTTATTAACTCGTGTATGCGTTCGCTAGCTAGTTTTTTTCTTCGTGGTTGCTCGTTTGTTTGTTTTATTTGTTTATTCCCTGATATCAGCGTAGACAACTTCACCGTCCAAATTCCTTTTTCGAAATCTTTTTACAATGACAGTTTCTTTCTTTCCCCGTACGGCCAAGCTTTGGAATTCCCTTCCTGACAAGTGTTTCCCACCAATCTACAATCTACAGTCTTTCAAATCAAACGTTCACCGCCATCTCTTGACATAGCCATGTTTCTCTCTCATATTTCCAGTTCAATGCCAAGGAGTGGTTGTATAGACCTTGCATTGAACCACTCCGTTAAAAAAAAGACATTGTTTTATTGAGCATCATAGAAATATAGAACACAGTGGCGGGAGCTCACAAGAATGGCCGTTAAGCGGCGACATCTAGCGACATCTTCAACCAATCCAATTCAACCTGCATACTGTTCACTGTACAATTCACGGTACAGAATGTTAACTACAACAAACCTTAGCATAAAAAAACTCTTATAAAACATAACTGTGATCCGTTTCGAATTTTACTTGCATACTGGAAGCCTGAAATGGAATTGCAATTTACTGGCATCCAGAAGCGGTCATCATAAAAATAACGCTTCCTATATTTATAACCGATAGATTTGCCATATGATAAACGCAGTATCTGTACCCATTTGGCATCGTTTCTGTATGGTGACGCAAACTCTTCTCTATTGCTGAACTGAATGGCAAAACAGATATCTCCAATTTCAGATGAACAACTAGTCGGTTTCTGAGAAACGTTGTTCTAGATGACGACACCACGCACCAGAGTCGTTGGCTCTATTTCGAGTACCACTGTATACCATCGTTCTTTCCGCTCCGCGTACCGTTATAAACATAATATCAGTTATCTTGACGAGACAGGGAATAGTGGTGCATATAGAGTCACGTATCAATATTATCTACTTTACATAATGTTTTACCATATTGACAACTTTCGCCCTTAGCCATGTTAGCTGATGCGGGCATTTCAAATACAGTCTGGTCACCCAAACTAGAGTATACTGTTCATACAATCAAATATGAGTTCGGTAAGAAAACAAATTAGGACATACGGAACATGGGGAAACAATTGTCTGTTTACGTATTGCGTCGGACCCGAATCAAACGTTACTGCCCAGTTAGCTAGACCAAAGGTAGTCTCATGATAAACTAGTTAATCTCGTCTGCGACAAGTTGACTATATACGATTTATGAATCTTTAGTTCTAGAGATCTGTGCTCCGGGAAAATGTGATTTCAGAATCAGAAAATAACTTCTTTAAAAGTATGTTTATCTTACCTTATAGAGGCGCAACATAGTGCCGTCTTTACAGCGAAGGACGCGGTCACACTTTCCAGTGTTCATCAGTAGAGTTTATCCTAGTTTTTCCTCTCTACGAACAACAGTCGGTTTTACCACAGATTCTTGTCACACGCACTTACTTCTGACTAACCTTACACCGATGCCAACAAGCAACAGGAATGCCAAGGGCAGGAATAGGGCGGGGACATTTTTATGACGCTTTATTTATAACACGTGTCCTTCTGTGATACCACAGGGTCCGGAAATGAGGGCAACACTACGTCAATATCCAAACCTTTGCTTGAAATGAAATGAAGTCTTCCTCAAGTAAGTCTGTCAAAATGATAAGCCTAGACATGACGTCGGACTAGGAGACAACTTCAAACGGTGACGGGCAGGCTTGATCTACAAGTTCAAGTTCAAGTGATGAACATGACCTTCTATACTCGCATTCAAGTACTTCCTGAGTACTGTAAACAACCTCTTCCTACTGCCATCATACACTTTGTCATGGAATGCTCTATTAAAATATGATGTTTTACGTAACAAGTTATTCACATCTCGAATCAAATACGACAGATTTCAAGAGAGTCGATGCTACAGACAGATTTTAATGTATCTTTAAATGCAATAACTCCTACAAAAATAGGTAATCATGTAAAAGCTAAGACTGCTCTGTTATTAGAAAAATACGAAAACTCGTAATTAGCTCCACTAAATTGTATATTATACTCGCCCTGCTGTATAAGTTATTAGGGTGTTTCATTCTGTATACACCCAGTTTTGATGCTATGTTCAATACTTGTCACCATACGTTGTACCTTGTACAATTGTGCAATAAAGTTCCTCTTAAGTTAATTACTTTGATTATCTATCATTTTCAAACGACTTTCCAAAACATAAACAGTCAAATATCCGTCTCGGGGTGACGTAAATGTGAATACACAACATAGTATTGTCTTGCTTGAGGAACAATCTCTTCGTATGTGGTCCCACGGGTAAGTTCGTGACTATAGCGACGTTCAGAGATTACCCCAAATGTGCCGGGAATTCCCACCGACCATGGTGTTGGGACAAGGCCGGACGGTTTTGAGTAGCTCTACATTCTCTACTCTGCAGGAGGTAACGTTAACGGCCATGTAGGTAGAAATTGTGGGGTCGTGTTGCGTAAAGGAAGAGCATTCGGCTCAGAACCAAGAGGTCCCGGGTTCGAATCCTGCCATGACACCAGCCTTGTGCCCTTGGGAAAGGCACTTTACACGACTTTTCTCCCTTTGCTCAGGTGAAAATGAGTATGCTAGAATGATCTTTATCATGATAGCGGGCATTAAAAAGAGAACAAATCATTAACTTAACATGTCCAGCAATCGCAACGCGTAAAAAATTAGTCTACTAGTATATAAGAAAGTTTAGTACAAATTATATACATAAATATATATATACACTTTGCATGACTGACTATACATGACGTTATGTTCACAGTGTACAGCAAAGGTTCACGGACGTCTGAGAAAATTGAGGTGTTCACGGAAATATATGAAAAAAGAAAGTCGGCGAATCATTTGTTAATGGTAATGATAAGTTCGCAGCACAGATCATGAAAACTGCGAACATAAAAGTACAGTGAAAAAAAATAGAAGGAACAACGAAATGATATTTTGGAAACATAAAAACTGATCTTTTGTGTTTGAATAACAAGTGAGTTAAGTAATAATCTAGATAGTTTCGTATAATTACTTGTTAATAATAAAAAATGCTGCATTCGATTTCCTGGTCCAGTGGATGGTAGATGTGTGTGGCCTTGGTTTGTGTTTGGTTATTTCCACTGTCGTTTTAAACGTCATTCAAGGTATGACAGAAATGTTATGGGCTACATGCACGATTTCATTTCATCTACATGCAGATATATGTGGTTGTCGTTAACATTCCACGATATCGAGTGAGTGAAAAGCATATATAAAACAAAACAACCTTCATATTTCTAGCACTGGAAAAATTCGAAAAGACTGTCTTTCGTAGGCTAAAGGATATGTCGGCATGGAAATGATGCAGTTTGAATTATTCTGTAGAAAGCATTATTTTTGTGTGTCAAAGACTTTTGTTGTAAACTATTACAACACTACTACTTGGTAAAACACAATGCAACCTAATGACCACCTGACTTGTAACCTATGACGTCAGAAGTACACTTGACTTCCTATTGGATCACGTGATCAAAGCCTCTTCAGTGGCAACCCAACTCTCAATAGACCTATTCTTCCACGAAAACAACCGTAGAAACATATATACATACTACATACCTAATCTGCCTTTCTTTACGTAACGGTTTCTAGAAGATGTATCCTTACCTAGAATTCAAGTCTAACATAACCTTACGTCCAACACAAACAACTATAGCATGAAAATACCACATGGCAAACGGCGACCAATACAGAAACTGCAGATGAAAATATGGACATCGCTTGCTCATCAGTTTGTGTCCTTATAATCAGTGCTGACGGCATTGTTACCAGGGTGATACCAACACGGAGAAACAGGGTGGGGAAGGTTCAAATCTAGCAATCAATTAAGCTGAGATTAAGGCGCCAATCGGCACCGCCCTGTCGTCAACATATGGGCAACCCGCCCACATATCATCACGAGCTTATATGTCGCCTATGTCGTCGACAGTTTCAGACCCAACCTTACCTTCGCAACCCGGAGGAACTGGTCCGGCTCGCGGGTTCCCTGCAGCCTCAGTCCCCAGGGAGGACCGTTCATCAGTACCACGGCGTAGCGGGACATTTCCTTCGGAGATTCTCGCACCTTTTCCCGGCCTGTTCTCCAACCCTGCTCGGTACGATCCCGTCCGTAACGCCCGCGCAACAATACTCGCTACGCATGAGGGTCGAAAGGAGAGGCTCCAAAATAGATCCCGGGAGACGAGAGGGCCACCTGAAAACAGGGAGGGTGTACATGGGGGTGCTCAGAACCGTTAGCCGCCTACTTTTAAAATCTACTTATTGGTTCCAATTAGTCAATAAGCAAATTTAATAATAGTATTATTGGAAGTAAACCGCAAAGTGCACCCTGTACTTAGTGTTAAAAGTCACATTCAAACGGATAAAAATAAACACAGGCTCTTAGTTGATTTTTTTTTATCGCGCATTGGAAGATGTCATCGGCATGCATCTAAAGAAAAGTGTCCTTGATCGCTTGTAAAGAACGCCAAATACTTTCAGCGAGCGGAAAAGCTTCCATCAAACGACCGACTGCATCACACAGCGGTCATGGGTGCGAGGTCTTTAAGCATTTTTGACCGTTGAACTCATCCTAACACCACAGCCCACCGCTTCAGCGGAAACGAAAAAACCCCATCGACGCTTCTCAAAACAAACGATCATGTTTCTTGCGGATAGCTGGCCTCGTGTGTTACGCAGATGAAATTTTATTGTGAAACCTTATCTCTCAACAAGTCATATAGATCCCGGAATCAACTCCATTGAACCACAAGCACCCGTACCTCACTGTTTGTAAACCTTCTATGTTACATACATATTGGGGCGGCATACAAATATGGACAGCTGATAGTTCATTGGTAAAACTAAAAATCTTAAATGAAATTCATAGAAACTTCTCTGCAAACAAGCTGGGGCTCGTTTCATCCATCCACAACATCATGTCTTACATATGTGGTGAGAAAACTGTCTGTTCTCTCAGCTTTTCAGACGAAGAGAATCGCGTCTTAGTAAGACTTGGCAAACAAAGCCGCTTTTTATCTTTATATTCTGGAAAGTTACAAAGAGTGTAACATTGATGAAATATCATCATACCTATATTAGAAATGATAAAGCATGAACACTTGATAGACGTTCCCTAACAGCATATATGTACATCTAGCACCCAGGGTGTAGGCCCTTCCTTCTATACACGATAACCTCGTCCGAATTTGCCTTGCTGCTAAGTCAACTCATGGTTTGCCCGTGACCTTGCCATTGGGCGTATGTAAGAGGAGAACTAGATCACTCCAAAATTTACGGTTGCCAACTCCATGTTCTCTCTTCATGTTTAACCTCTTGGCCAGACGTGCGGGCCCGCTATTAGTGTGACTATATGGCGTACTCTGTATCCTAAACGATACGGTATAGAGTACCGTATGAGAGATTTGCAAGCGTCTGGACACATATATGACCAGGATACTCGTAAAACATGGTCAATTTCCAGGTTTCTGCCATATACATATTTCCATCCGTGCATCTGTCCCCCGTAAATACTGCAGCAAACAGCTAGTTGTCCTTGGATAGTGCTGTGTCACAGTGTATGACTACCTACACAACGATTCTAACACTTTCATCCCATATACATAGCAACACCGCTCCTGACGGCATGTGAATACTGTACTGATACAACGTCTTAATTTCATAAGTACGCATTTATGCACCTATCCAGTGCACGTTTTGAACACCAAAACTGATGCGAGCGTGCGAATAAGACAGTTTGGCAATAAAGTTGTCTTCCTTACGTGCTCATGAAGGTTGAACAAATGACTAGCTATAGTAACCACAGAGAGAGTATGGTATGACGAACGATACTCTTCTTTTTCATTTCTAATTGATTTTGGCCTTCCATGACATTAGTATCGATATCGTTTTCCAATATCTTTTTTTTTAGATTACAGCATATATTGGCTCATTTTGCAGCTGCTTTGTACGATTTACGGTATGATGGAAAACCTCTTTTTAAACGGACGAAAATTCATCTATATAATAATATATAGTGTATGCAATCAACTACAAAATGACGCTCATCCTCAATTTTATCTAAATCACAAAATTAGTGGCAAATCCTTTGCTGTAGAAAAAAATCTGACCACGAAGCCATCCGTCAGCACCCTTCACAGCCCCCGAAGGCACCCTTGTCGGGTTGGCATGGCAACCCGACGTCCTTTAAACTCATTCTGTCCCGTTGAGAGCCCGCGAGTCTTTACTCACCTGCTCTTCCACTTTTACCTTTGACTGTTTACAAACGTGTTGGTGACAGAAAATAACGAACCGCTTTGTCGTCTCAAGGTCGGGGATTTTAAGTTAAGCCACTGTCACACATAGTAACTAGCCTCTACCAGGCTTCGCGAGGCGACTGGAAAGAGTAGAAAATGGTCAAATAGAGGGATAACATTCCAGGGGAGTTGGTCCGCTAGCGGAGTACACCCGGGTGCGACAAAAGTACTCTCTAGCGGACCAACACCCTCGGTATGTTATATCTCTATTTGGGCAATTTTGTACTTTTTCCAGCTGCCTCCCGAAGCCTGTTAGAGGCTAACACATAGCCAAATATGGCATCCCGAACACTGCCAACCACTTTTCGGACCGCTACGCTCACTAGGTGGTTTATTCGGTGGTTATTGGACCTGACCAGGGATTATCTCACCATATACACCTTGGGGCGGGCGTTAACCCTTTATTGCTTAGGTTCCCGTGTGTAGGTTCCTGTATATACAGCAGCTTACGTTTGGCAAATTACGAAGATCCCAGGTTATTGACCGATTATTCAAATAATGCTCACGCGGCTACTCGCGCTGATGGGGGTCAGTGGACAGCTGAAGTCTCAGTATGTCAGTCTTCTGATCCCAGTAATCTCCAAGCAGACCTTTCGGTGGGCGCAACAGTATCAAAGGTGCCAGGCTGTATTCATTGGTGGCCTTCGGTGGCGACATGGTAACTATGTGGCCAATGGATACAGCCTGGCCTATTTGATATGTACAGTCTTTCCAACCACCGAAAGATCTGCTCGGAGATTATTCTGATCCGCCCCCCTCCCCACCATCACATACTCATCATTCCACCAGCAACATCACTGCAGCTAGCTCAGGAAGGCCGTCCACAAATATGACCAGGACAGGGGGCCAGGGCGCTATATTATCGGTTCTAGACCACCAAATACGACGATGTAAGCAACAGTTGTGTGATCTTGACATCAAAGTTGTATGTAGGTTACTTAGCTTACATTCTCAGTATAGAATCGTAAAAAAATGTAACATCCGTGTCCATAATATCACCAGGGTCCATGATATTTTTACTGCAACATACTTCTGGTATGCACTCCTGCACACCTCAAATGTACATACCCAGGGTATATTGCAGTAAAAATATCTTAAAGCACACTATTTCTCAAGGCGGCGATATTATGGACCCTGGTGATATTATGGACACGGATGTTACAAGTTGTAATGTTCATATTGTTATAGAACTTGTATGAAGCGTCTCTGTCAGTTGTATTCTTTTATTTCTGTGTTGAGGCTAATACTATACCAGCCCCTGGAGTTGTCCACCACCGTGTCCTGTGTATTTACATGTTGAACAGTATAATAAATTTTAAAAAATCGTAACAATGTACGACTAAACTTTATATACGAGCCACCACAGACACAGCGGGAGGCGACACCGACGGTACACCAGGATAAATAAGGTCATTGGCGCCAATTTATGTCGGTAGGGTCATAAACCAGTCCGAGTCGCCCCTTGGTATAAAAGGAAGTATACTTGACCCTTGCATTTTGGAATTTAAACCCGCTTATTTACGAGGGGAAAAGACGAGAATAGTTTTTGGGGTATGTGTTAGGTTATAAAAGGTACTGATCAGCAGAAGATTGTTGAGTGTGTAGCATGGTAACCGGACCAACTAGTTCTTTAACTCCCTGTCACACATTCAGAACCTTCCCCCGAACACCAGCCGACCAAGGTTGGCTGAAGTTCTGGAGCCACGCCTACCTTTCTATATGAATCGAATCGAATTTGAGTTAAATTTGAGGAAAATTCATCTGCCAACCACGCCCGACCTACTCCCAAACACCAGCCAACCGTCAGCCAACCACAGCCGAACCTCCCGACCACACTATAATGTTTTCAGAATTGGAGCATTCGGCCTGCGCAGCCAAGCTGTAGTCGACCTGGCCGAACACCAGCCAACCACAGCCGATCTTGCTCCCGACCTACTCCTATCATGGTTGGGGGGAGTTCTGCTAGTGTCTGGGAGCCTTTATTCGGCTCTGTACGTGCGACAGGGGCTTTAGGCTTTACCGTCGTATTAAATATTACAGTCATATGTCGCTCTTGGGGAGTAGGGGCTCTGGGTAAGGGTCCGTACCTCGGGTTTTCACACCGAACCAGGGAACATTAGCGACACCCGGACACACAAGAACAACTGAAGTTGGGGTGGTCATCGACAACGATGGATGAACATCGTCATCACGTCGCCTTGGACAAGTGTGGTGTGACGAGCACGTATTTTTGTTGGACAATGTAGATTTTCATGCACGTGATGGTCTGAGAATTTTAACATCACATTCTGTCATCGACACGCGTGGTGACTCAATGTTTGACTACAGACGATACTCCGTTCTTCTTCTGTCGCATATGTGACACATACCTCTTCCATCAGAAGTTCCTACCAATGACGTGTACGTGGCCAGCTCGAGACTTCAAAGTTGATTTTGAACCAACAAAAATAAAAACAAGCATGCATCTATCTCCTCACAATTCGGCCATGTCTATCAGACATGTCATGTCTCTCGCCCTACATCCCACCCTCAGAGTTTTCTCTGCACCGGCGGCGATAAGTCAATGTTAACATTTTGTGGATTTTCGATGTATATTTAGCACCTTAGTTATGATAAGTTCATAAGCTTGTTCCGTCCGTCATCATCCGCCATGCCTGAAGTTAACATCCACCAGGAGGTACTATTTTGCTCAGGAAACAAAACATGGACGGATTTTGTTCATTGATTCTAGTTTTAACAACGTGAAACATGTCAAAAGTTCGACTTTAATTTACAGTAACTGCTCATTTATGGAATTCTACCATCATGATGGCATCATGAGTCCTCTGGTAAGGTAGTGGACAACAACTGTTACGGCTGTGTCCATGCAGATCAAAACAAGGATAACAAATCCCCAAAGATAAGCAAACTCTAACCCTTCCTTCATTGGAAAGTTCACGTTAAAATTTATCGGAAATGCAGACTATATCCACATATTAGCAATATTTTTGAAGCCAGTACCGATGATTTCATGATGCTGATGCAACGATTGGTGCGACTCAGCCTACATAATAGTAAATGTATCTGTTGTAGAATAAACCATTTTTGATTTATTGATTTCATGGATCCACCTAGAACTATTACACCGTATAAGCAAATGTATAAGACAGTGTGCGCGTGCTCCACTTGATACCGACAGTCATGTATTATGTAGACTGGGCTTGTTGATGACAGCAGGTACGTAATATTGACCTGCTGGGATCGAAAGTCACTCAAAAACCAATCGTTCGCCAGTGGCATGTGAGAGTTGGCCGTGAGAAGAGAATACCGTGCATGCTGCCTCGATGTTGACAGAAGAGAAGCAAACTGGCAGAATTTGACAGACTGGAATGACTATAAATGGCGGAGACGGCCATAGGTTACCCGGGTTCGTGACTAACTTGTGAAATTCCCGTGATGCCCTGCAGCAACTTTCTGGGAACTTGATCTCGCTTACGGTAACCTGATATGAAGCAATGCCGCTCTGACGATGTGTGACGCAGGGGATGGTGCGGGATCGTCTCAAGATCATCATATCTAACGCCAGCTGATAAAAGTTATGCCCACACACAGATAAAGACGCAGACACCCAGACATCATGTGCACACATTCACAGGTGCAAACACATATCAACATAAGTAAGATCACGTAACGTTACACTCGACTACATGCACTGAACTTGTGTGTATAAACACACACAAACACACACACAAACACACACACACACACACACACACACACACACACACACACACACACACACACACACACACACACACACACACACACACACACACATACACAAGCACGTGCACACAGACATGGGCAGCAAACTGATGTTGAGATGATGGTTGCTTCGATGATGTCTTTGAAAGTTTCCATCATTGGCACGTCAGCTGGGCAACTGGTACCCCACCAAACCTGTGTACATGTGTACTTGCCCTTCAACCTTCGTAACAGCAGAAGCTTTCGGTCAGAATACGTGGTGTACTATTACGTGTATGACGTCCACACAAGGAATTGAATATTCATCATTCATAGCTATTATAATGAGGCAACAGCTCCGGTGTGTGTCGATAGGTGTCTCTGTGACACAGGGACCAGCTTTTGGGCTAACGCAAAAGGCTAAACAATTTCCCAGTTTAAGCCCCTGTCACACAGTAATTAATTTGGCCTCCCGAACACTAACCGAACACCTCCCAACCATGGATAGAAATAGGTCGGCGCAAAGTTGCCTGGGTCGGCTTGTGTTTGGCCAGCCAAATTTTTAAAAAAATTCGGGGGTTGGTCGGGGGGCATGGTTAGCATGTGACCGGCTGTAAGTTAAGTGTAAGTCAGCAGAACCCCGGTCAACCACGTGCACTCAGGTGTAACTCAGAAGTGTTCGGGTGTCAACATCCGACTCAAATTTAACTCAAATTCGTTTTGATTCGTAAAGAAAGATAGAGATAGAGGTGGCGTAAGTCTGGTTAGACCGCTCCCGAACATCCGTCGAACCTGGTGCGGTCGTCTAGTGTTCGGGACAAAGTCGGGGGAAGGTCGTGAATGTGTAACAGGGGCTTAAACCGCTAAGTTGTCCCATTTGAGAACTTTCGCCCACTACTCTCAAAGTTACTCGTTTTTCCGCATATTTTGCATGTAGAGAATTTTACTTCAGATGTTGTATATAAGCCCCCGTCTTTCCATTATACCGTCTAATCTATTCTACAATAGCAAATACCAGTAGCAAACAATATAATAAGGAACGGCATCAGACAATCATACGCATAACTTCGGCTTTATTTGACCGCCGCGGTCACCCCATTGCACACAATTTATATACCAAAAGTATTTCCAAACAAACTCTGCAAATTGGTGTCTGGCACTTCCTTCTAACATCTCTCAAAATATCGACATGTGTTCAACTTTTCAGGTGTGTACAGTGAGTGTGTAAACAATATTGCCACGTTGCTAATATGCATATTCGTATGCATGCTTCATACCGAATCTAAGAATATATTCTGGAATCTTTGTATAACTGCTGTCCCTAAAATCTAAGAACGGCACAAGTCAAAAGCCTTGTGTACAGTGTGGGCATGATTTTAGTTTGATCAAGGACATTATAAATGTCCTTGGTTTGATGTACGTATACACAATCAGGTTATACGCTCTCTAGAATGTCCTGTAGAAACATCGATATCATTGCGGGGATAAAATAGCTGTGACAGCATCGATGGCGAAACTGTTGAGCCCTGTATTTCTTATAAGGTTGATACAAATAAGGACAGTCGGCATACAGAAATCGAGCTATTTTGTATTGAAGCAACAACTCTTAAGCTCTTCTAGGCAACGTTTTCGCTGCCTTTGACGTATATATGCATCCATACCAAAATACAAGCTAGATACTAGCTCATGGGCTAATGCAAATAAGGTGTTTACCAAAGTGTCGACTACTGTTTCTTGATCATTGTTATTAAGTAACAGAATATATTACATAGTGTTGTAATAGAACAGTATTAGATATTCAACCCAAGCAATGTCTTCACAAGCAGGTATTAGCGTCATTTACAAGGGGCGACTATCTTGGCAACTTAATGTTGTATACAGTAGTATGTAGTACATTGTACTTGTCCTCACCACTTCACAAAAACCAGCAGGTGCTCTGAGCTTTAGCCTCAACTTTTACAATGTCACCTTTTTTCAACATAAGGCGAAGATTAATCTATATAACGTTGAATTTATCATGTCTCGGTACATTACTTCTGCTTGGTTTCGTTGAGATAGTACATTCATAAACCTTGTCAAGTACAATTCTAATACATGTCATCTAATGCAACTATTTGATATTCCTTGAATGTATTACGCAGTTAGACTTCGTTGCCTGGCCTTGTGAATTCCAAGAAAGCAATGAGCCTTCTTCCCTGCCTTAAGCTTAGTGGATACTGAACACACATGCAAGCCGTACATGAAAAATTACTTATGCCTTATGCCGTATTCACGTTGTTTGCTTAAAAGGCAGTTCAGGTGAGATTCAAGACTGTTCAAACATAGACATTTGGCAACCATCAATTTAGGTTCCGTCGGGTGGGTGAGTATGGTCCAGTGTCGTCCAGTTTTTGTTGATTTAGATTCACAACACTACATAGTTGCCATAAGTTCATACATTGTACGTGGATCACTTTTAAGAGCGACTTTATTAGTCTTCTATAATTGCAGAGTCAACTCAACGACCATAACCAAGTCACAACCTCCTCACTCCAACAGCTCTGTCGTCCGTACTCTTTACCAGGCAGTTGCAGCTTCCACGTTTGCTCATCTTCTTGCCTGCCTTCCACAGCAACTAGGCCTGCCCAGTACATAACCAGCTAATGATGCCACGTAAATGTGGAATTTAAAACTCCATGCAGAGGATCGCTACGATGGCTTTGCTTTCATATAGTGTGGGATTTACTTTTTCTAAGGCCAGGTTGATTTGATTATATGACATCCGCGCGCGCATGAATTTTGTTCGTTCAAAAAAAAAGTTTTCAACCATACTGTAAATGGTACAGTATCAGTTTTGGGGTTGCCAGAAGATGTCTTCCATATAATCAAATCAACATGACCTAACTCTCATCACCAGGTAATGTACCGGATAGGCAAACTCTTCCCATCAAATCGTCGCCGCTTCAGAAAGCTTGATGATTCTGTCTCTGTCCATTCCGTCCTTTATATCATATGCTCTTCCTCATCTGTTGTGGCCATGATAATTCATCGGCTACCTCCTCAAAGTCGTATGACTGCACCTCACGCGGTAGTCTCTGTAGTCGTCGAGCTATCACAACCATGAATGCACCAATTTACAAGCAAAGTTTTAAAAGTATAAGAGTCGCTTTTTACTTTCGATTCGTGTCATTTCCTTGGCTTATATTGCAGTGAGATGGCTTGTATATTGTTCTACGCCCCGTTGCATCCGAATATTTCTATGATTAACAGGTAATGAGTTGCTAGCATTGAATGTTTCACTCTTCTGACTCGTGCATGCTGTGCTGAGGCGACCACGCCTTGATGTTAGGGTTGTAGGTGAAGGCGAACGGCGTGACTCTGGCGGGCTGGATGGTAGGCGACATGCTCATCTGCCGTGCGTTGAAGCGCGGTTTGGTGACGTAAGAGGCCACGGTGGGGGACCACTGCTGACCGTTCATCTGTGTCCTCTTCCACTCCTCGGGCGGTGCAGGCATGGCCTTGGTGCCGGCTGCGTCCATCACCGCGTGCGCCACTCTGGCCTTATAGGGACTTCCGTGTACCTTCATCTCCACGTCTATACCTGAAAAGGCGGGATCTACCGTCCCCATAGTCGCTGCAGCCTCCCACGGTGTGAGCCTGGCCTTCGTAACGTGCGATGACGATGATGACGAAGAGGACCTCTCCCTCTCCGCACGTCTCACCGGTGTTCGTGCGACCGTATTCTCGTCGATGACGAATTTTTCTGACCGCTCTTTCTGCTTTTGGAACATTTTAGCGCCTTTACCCAACTTCTCCATGGGAATATGCTGTCGCGAGTGTAAGAAATTAGCCTGAGTGAAGTGCGTTGGGGACTTTTCGGGCATGACGCCACCATAGTCCGGGGTGGTTAGGGACATCGTTCGGCGCCAAGATGCGTCTACGGGACTCATTGCCCGAGGGCTGGGGGAGGGCTGTAAGGCCGCTACGGTAAACGGTGTCGGTGCCTTCGTGGGAGACTTTGGCTTCGGCTTCCCTTCTGACCTGGGGATCGTGTGACGCCAGGAGGACGCGGCCGGTGCCCCAGGACCAGGGCTGCGGGAGTGGCTACGCGGGGCCCGCGGCAGTTCTGGAGGGGTAGCTTTCCGCTGCCAGTACGGTGGCGTCGACGACCGAGACGACTGCCAATATGGCGGCGTGGCGGGCCGTTGGCTTTGGGGAGTCAACGGTCGCACTGGTGACATCGACCGTTGCTGCGGCGGCTGACTATGGCCCAGGTACAGGTGCTGAGGCCTCAGGTCTCTAGCTGTACCCGCTGCTGTGGGCACCTGAAACGAATCGTGCTCTCTTTTTAAGTAGTAGTTTTCTTCTAGTGTGAATCGTGAAAGGAAGGGTGCAAAGTAGTGAGGTAGGATCCCTTAGAACAAGTCGTAACGTCAGGCCATACATTTTGCATGCAAATCGGAAGTCAGTAGATTGATAAATGATTTATCAAACAAATAGAGCGTGATTATCTGGCACGAGAGATTGAGAAGAAACCTGAATATACCTTATGGAACGGTTTTTTTGGTCTAGATAGTCATTGAGAAGACTACGAAGATGGGCATTGTATTGTTGAGCGGTTTCCAAATGTGTGTAAAGTCCCTTTCACACATACACGAACTTCTCCCGAAGTTATAACCGAACACTAGCCGACCTGGTTCAGCTGACGTTCGGGAGTAGTTTGTCTATATTCAAGCCGAACTTAAACGAATTTGAGTTCAATTTCAGTCAAATTTGACCTCCGAAC
This sequence comes from Branchiostoma belcheri, assembly GCF_001625305.1. Lineage (NCBI taxonomy): Eukaryota > Metazoa > Chordata > Leptocardii > Amphioxiformes > Branchiostomatidae > Branchiostoma > Branchiostoma belcheri. The sequence goes on from NW_017803157.1 coordinate 2,481,045, forward strand.
ACGCCACAAACACTGCTAACTCATTCCCGAATGTCGAATGGTATAGCGAGTATTGCAGCCAAATATCTAGCCTGGGTGCCATCCGATTTGTAACGGCTACCCCGATTTACCCAGGCTACCGAATATCAGTTTACCATGGCCGAACCTCCCCAAATTCGTGAATGTGTGACAGGGACTTAAGCGTTTCGACTTTGTAGTTTTATAAACCCTGTTGATCATGATTGTCTGCAATGTTGATATTTCCTCATCATTTTTGAAATATATGCATATGATGCAAATCCGTTCTTTCGTGGTCTTCATTGTGTTTGGTTGTTAGATAAAGACAAAATAGTAAGACGCGTACGTTTTTTTTTATCCCACTCCCATTTCCATGCACAAAGAAATCCACAAATGTGCACAAGAAAGAAAGACAAGGACATGTTTAACAGGAACTGTAGCTTATTATTAATTCGTTCTCCTACGTAAAGTAGTCTTACTTGTTCGGTACCACTAGATCCTTGACTTCCCATAGTCGTCTGGACGTTTTCAACTTTTCAATTGCGACTTATTAAGTTAAAGGTAATTTTATCAACAGTCATCCTAGGATCCGATTCTTTTGTCTGTTTTATTGAAATTGCTTGATTCATTGTCAATAAAATGTCAAATGCAAAAGAAAAAAAGCAATATTTATGTCTACATCTTGATTGCTACCTTGCAAGCTGACTATGCGACATCTACCAGAGTTTCAAGAAAAGTCCTGTGTCTCTTTCATTATAACATTACAGTCAAGCGGCACCTTCTCTTACAAACTAATTTTGGTGCAATTTCCTTTGTATTATTCAAACACTTTGGCCTCATTTATTGCCTTGTCAAATATATGCTATCTTGTACATAAACAACATTAGTGAAGAGATAGTTATTTGTGGTAGTATTTTCTGCAAGATTTTAGGAGGCAACCAAAGCAAGAAGAGATCATATGAGTCACATCAATGTAAAAATGTGAATACAATATGAAACATAATAAAAACTGTTCAACACACAATATGCCTCTGGAATAATAAGGAAAACTGAGCGACCAAAATGCGTACTTGTCAATGAGTAGAATATATAATGACATGAAAGAGAGAGTAAAGTTGATACAGTCTAACAGAGATGAGAACGATCATGGCTATCAGCATACAAGGAGTGAGATGTCAGATATCTACGTTAACAGAGTTGATCACAGGAACAATGGCACTCAATGTGATCAAACGAAGTATCAAGATGACAGTCAGTATGAAACAGTTCGAATGATGTCCAGTGAAAGTTGCCAGAGGATGGTGTTGAGAAGCTCTCTAATGATGACAAGTCCTTGCTGGATACTTTTATACTAATAGTCATGAATTACTAAGTCATAATAAACATTAGAGCAAGTATGAGGTTTCTAGATGATGTAAAGTTCAAGCTAGTGTTGTACTCGAGAAAGTCCATGAAGGTGAAATGAAGGTGAGAGGAAGACAGCCCGTTGAGTTGAGAGACAGCACTGAGGCGTGAATGTCAAAGGTCCGATGAGGGGACAGCAAAAAGAGAGAAATAAAGGAGAGTCGCTGTCCGTGTTGCTGTCCGGGCTACTGTCCGGGCAGCCAGACGGACGGCTCTTTTCCTGTCACCTTTGAGACCTTGAATAGCTGGCGGGGCGGTGCGGGCGCGCTGGCGGTGGACAGATTAGTGTCGGACTCGTAATCCGTGGCAAGCTGATCGCTGAGGTAACCTCCTCCACTGCTTACCCATCCGCGGGGCTTCAGGTTGAAATCTTTGTACTGCGGCCCGGTCGGTGAACCCGGCTTCTCCATCATCATACCATCTTGGGATGCCCAACTGGGCGCGCCCTCAACACCTACATCAGCTGGCTGCGCGCCTGGGAATGGCAGGGTGGGATCAAATGGGTCGTACTCAGGCTGGCTGCCGGCTGGCATGTCCAGCAGAAGCTTGTTGCCGCGTATGTGGCTGAAGGCATCATCGATTTTCCCCGACCCTCCATGGCAGCTTCCCACGGACTTTTCGGCGGCTTTTTGTACGTCACCTGCGACATCATTTCCTTCATCTCCTGCACTGTGGGAGTCGACTGCCGCTGCTGCTGCTTCTGGTACTGGTACTGCGGCACGTTGGGAGACACTTGTGGTTTGGGTGGAGCCTTCTTGACGTTGCTTTCATCTATGACGTATTTGGACATTCGTTCCATCCTCTTCATGAACATATTGGCTCCTTTGCCCTCTTCGAAGAACGTCGCTTCCGCCAGCCTTCGGGCTGCGTCGTGGGACAGCATTTCGGGCGTTTGATGCGTGCAGCGAGACTTATCCTCCAAATCAACGTTGAAGTTGATCGGCTCAATCTCCGAAACGGGAATCCTCTTTGTCGTGTCTTTTTCGGGTAATGCGGCTTCAGGAGGGAGGTTGTAGTACTCACTAATTGACTTCGGATGGAGTCTCTGTTTTTGTTTCTTTTCGCCGGTATTTTCAGGCTCTGGTTTCGCCTCCTTTTGGATCTCCAGGTAACTGCGCGTCGGTAGGGTCTGGAGGGTTTGTTTAGACGTATCCTTAGTCGACGTGAGGGCCGGAGTCGGCTTGACGGTCATGAAATGCTCAGAGGCATTTCTTGCCTGCTCCTCTTGGATGTCGAGATAGCTGGGAAGTGGACCTACTCTGGTCGGCCCCACAGCTTTGCCGCCCCTCCCAGGTGCCCCTGGAGAATTATAAGGATAGTCGAAGTCAGTTTCGTCCGCGTCATCGTCGGCCGGACCTTCTCGTATCTCCTCCAGCACGAGCTGGTAGAGATCTTCGGGGACGTCCGGCACGTCAACCCCGGACGGAACTCCTGAGGGGTGGCGTCCCTGGGGTGGACGGCCGGGCCGAAAGGATCGGCCTCCCACTTGTGGGCCCGCAGCCGCCTCTTCCAGAACATCCTCCCGCCGCGAGAGAACCGGTTATGCCGCGACAACAACGCCCGGGCGAGCCGGTGGCAGATCTTTATCTTATACCTTTCCTCCGGTGGGTAGAGGTCTTCCTCGTCTGATACTTTTAGTGGTTCCTCAGCAAGTGTTATGGTGGTGGGGGTTCGGACGCCATATCCGCGGGGTTCAGGCTCATTTTGCCATTCTAGATTGACATGCACGGTCCCATTCATGACTACGGGGCCTGTAGCCACTAGGGCAGGGCCAGGTTGTTTGTCACCTGTGGACACAGGCGTTATATCACCTGAAATGGCACAAATAGACATGCATCAATCCCATGCTGATTCATGCTTTGTCTGTGAGTGCATCGAAGGTGTCAGCCTCATGCATCATGCCATATGGTAATATGTGTTATCTAAGTCTGTCATGGGGACGTTTCCTTTGGCAGAATCAAAAGCTGTGTGCCATTTTCATTTTTGCCTAAGCAAAGTCCTGTGGTAAACTGTAAAATCTCCGTGATAACGATTGCACTCATGCGGACTACTGGAGTGGCTGTTGAACATCATCGACGACAGCAATCTATATGTAAGTGTATTCAAACTGACCGTTCCTGTTTGAAATCGTTTTGTACCACTGTGCTCAAGGCCAAAAATGTCATGCTTCTTCCATGCTGCAATTCATATTATGTGTCAGCTGATGGTTTGGAAACTGGTTGCTTCTCAAGCAGCGGTCTGCGATTGATTTTAAGGAGCAAGACAGTGATTTTGACAGTGATTTTGGGCCGAGGTCTCCTAACGTCCGATGTGTCAATACAGCCTGTATATGTAGCATTAGTTCGCTTCTTTTATAACTATCATTACGTCATTAGAAAACAACTTAGATCAAGTTTACATGATATGTGAGTTAACTACTACATCGATGGATTGTCATTGGTGATTTCTAAGAGATCGTAAAACATGCATATTTGGGTCAAAGGTAGAGACGTAGAGGTAGCATAAAGCTAAGAAAAAAGACAAAAGAGGGAAAAGAAGAGCAGGGTACGAAAAAAAGCACAGTTCAGGAGACAGCAGGCAGCATTTTAACCGTTTCATTGCTAATATTCCCATTATTCATTTAAGGTTATGATCACACGCAAGATGCTTAGATATCACTACAACTACATCACGACATGCGTATTAGACACACGAACTCTCGTAACTGTAAGGTTCCATTGCAACCTTAGGAAGGTTTTCCCTCTTATTCCTCTTGTATAGGTTTAGAGGAGGATCTACTGACGCCCTACCCACCACGATTGACAAACGTCGCGAGGTTTGACCAGAGAGTATGTTGCCAACGAGGCGTTGTCAAATATGTGAAGGAGGATGTTCTGTAAGAGGGGCAAGCCAGGTCGCTTACAAATGTAACGGTCACATCTCTGCAGGAAAACAGGGACAGGAAAGGAGAGAGAGAACGCCTGCGTATCAATGACAGACAAGAGGGAAAGAAAGGCATCCCTGAAACAGGCATTTTCACGATTCTATCAAAATCTTGCCGATTTTACAGTTGGTTTTAGATATGATACTTTGATCCAATAACACGACAAACGACAAAAACTAATTTTCAGCTCAACCTTCTTCAATTTGAACTGACCCACTTCTGACACGTGACACACATGACACGTGACGTCATCAGTAATGGGTCAAACTTGACATTTGGTAGACTATGGTAATAATGATAGACTATGGTAATAATAAATCGATGTCCAAAATATTGAAAATGCCTGTTTCGGGACGGTGCAATTAAGGCTGCCGTTATTCCAACAAATACGCGCATTGTTTCCCAGTAGAAAATAGGCGACTCATAAGAATTATATTTTCATAATCAAAATAATAATCTAATTTAGCATATGTGGTCTAGATCTGCGACTGAAAGCAACAGTCAAATGTTTGTTCAAAGTAGAATCCAGTCTTCACCACCTCTTCATACTAATTGACAATTGGGTAATGTTGTAGGTATTTTTCAATGCCCAAAACGTAATCTAGTTCCGCCAGAGATCGATCATGAATTATAAGTCTTATTTTGACGACTCATTGACATTGTCGAAACTTCGTGATAAGTTGTAAAGAATTGAATTCATGTTCATCGTATATCTGTTGGAATTACAGGCAAAAGCAGGAAAAGCATTGAAGTTTTCAATATACCTAATGATTTTGCTATAATCCTCTGCACAAGGTACATGCTTTTTTAAGTTCATGTGAATACCGCTACGCGTCTGTTGCACCCAATTCGTTTAGATCTCTTTGGCTATAGAAATTTCATAGCTGCCGTGAAAAAAGCGGACAAGATAGAATAGATTTGAGTAGACTAGACTAGAATAGAATAGAATAATGAGAAAGCGAAGACAAACAAACGCAACTTTATACAACTGCAAGGGCAAAGTATAGGAATAGACTGAAATAGCAGTGAAATATAGGAACATATACAATCAGAAGATTTCATAGCAGAAAAAAACAGACAGAGGTATACGTTTTCATCTTATTGATGGTTGATGATACAAGTCATGCACTTACTTATCTTGATTACTGAGGTGTAGTTAAGAGTCATTCACGTAAAATACTACATCGTGTGGCCTGTGGTGTAGTCTACTAGCCTGGGCGCCATCCTCCGTAGTTTCCGCCAGCTCCCTAATGTCGCTGTCCCTGGTAGCCAGCGACATTAGGGAGCTGGCGGAAAATACGGAGGACGGCGCCCAGGCTAGTAGTCTATGGCATAAATCCCACACATGCAACGATCTCACCTGGTTTCTTGAGCCCGGCTGCTGCGGATCTGGCCGATGACGACTGCGACGAGACCATCTTCGGTCGCGGGTCGAACGAGGCCGGTGAGTGGTGGCCGTCGGTGTCGTTGAAGGACCTCGAAGAGGCCGTCGCGTGCGTGCCTGTTGGAGACCAGATCCCGCTGTCTCGCTCGCCGGAGTAGTACCCCTGTGACGACGGCGGCATCTGTGAAGGCCTCCACACGCCGTTGGACGTGGGCTGCGGACCACCGTGATCACCTGCTGGGCCGCCGGGTTGAAACGACACCGGCTGGGCTGCTCTTGGCGCTTGCCCCCCTCCGCCGCCACTTGGAGACCACACCGCCGGGGCAGGCTGAGGAGACTGCGGCTGAGGAGCTTGCGGCCTCCCGGTTGGAGACCAAGGCTGCTCCCGAACCTCCCGCACCTCGTAGGGTCTCTCCTGTTGTACATCTCCTCCTCCGGGAGACCACGACTTCGGACCGGACACCGGGGTGGTCCCACTCGGGGACCAAACAGCTCCTGACTTCTCGTAGGCCAGCATCTCTCTCTGCTTGTTACGATACTGGCCCATAGGGCCCAGGGGGAGATCCATAGTTTGGAAGTCCTCCTGGGTCATGGGTCTTCCCGATGACGACCCTTCAGACCACGTCTGCGGCTTGAAGTCAAACTTCTTGACTTTGAACATGGGGGCTTTTGGCTTGGCGTTCATCATGTTTCCAGCTTGTCTTTCGTCTTCTTCTGGTGGTTCCCAAGTCGCTCCTGCGTCAAACACACTGAAGACTTTGTTTGGTGCAACTTCAGTGGGGGTAGTAGGAGTGATAGGGGTCTTGGGCTTAGACCTTCCAACAGTAGGGTTCCACGTGTGAGTGGGTGCAGATGCCGGGGGTTGACTGTACGTAGGTGTAGGTGGTTCAAACGGATACGACCCCGCCGGCTGGTGTTGTTGGGGTGCCGGCTGCGGTGCTGGGACTGGCTCCTGTTTCGGAACGCCGGCTGACCAGGTGTGCGGAGAGCCCGCCGGACGTTCTGGCTGGTACACAGCCGCGGGTTGTTGTCTGATAGGCGTTGGCCTCTGTACCGCTGGCTGGCTAGATGTGACCGCTTGGGGCTCGTGTATCTGCTGCTGCTGCCGAGGGAGGGGGCCTGACTGACTGTTGATACCTTGGCCCTGCTGCCCTGGAGGCCTGACAGAGCGGAAGGCACTTGATGGCGGTTCTTCTTCTTCAAACGCTTGACCGCCTGGTTGGCCGCTGGTCGGGCTGTAGACTTGTTGGTATTGAGGCTCTGCTAACGCACGGGAGTACGACGGTGGAGGATTGGCAGGGAATTCTTCTTGACTCGGCCTTGCTGCGGGCGGTGGTGCCTTCCTTTGTATATCTTCTTGAGGACTAGATTGGCCTAAGCTTCGGATGTCTCCGGGCTTCAGGTAGGAGAATCCTTGCACCTTTCTTTCCTCTGACGCCTCTTCTTCTGAACGTGCACTGCCGCTGAAGACACTGACCTGTAACAAGACGACCATTTATTAATTTATTAATAATGATAATGTGCTTATTTATCAATGATTGAAAATGTATAATTATAGAGGAACAGGTGATCTCCTGAATATGACGCTTGAATCTTTTCAATATTTAAGTGTGGTTTTCGACATGGTCTGGAATACCATCTTTAATACGTCTCAGTACATACCTGTCCTAGGCCGTTTACTTTGGAAACGTTCTTCGACTTCCTCTCTAAAGTTGAGTACTCGGACTCAGTCGATCGGACCACCTGCGATTGCCGGCTCGACTCCTCCTTTGCAACCGTTATCGCTGACACTTCTCTCCTGCTCTCCTGCTTGACCGAGCTGGCCGAGACTGTGACTGGCTTGATCTGGAGGGTGGACACGTGCTGCTTGCTGTCTTTCTTCGCCACAGAATTGACCTTGATCTCTAGCTTACTTCCAGACTCTTCTTGTTCGGCCGCCTGTCCCGCTGGCTGCACGTTGTAGGTTGGACGTTTTCTGGAGAAAAAGAGAGAGATGGCATCCATATCTTATCCTCAAAGTTCATTAGTTTATTAGTAGTTACATGTTTAAAGTTAAAACTTTTGTTACGTATATAACACAAAAAGGAAATGTTATCACCTAGAGCATTCTACCAGTCACTATGGTCTTCCTCAGTAGACTGACCCAGTGAGACTTGTCCCGTGGCTTCTCTGGAGTGTAACATCAACACTGGATCGAAGGTATCTTGTTAACGATGTCTGCCCATAACCTATCACTCAACCGCGACGGGGGCAGACATCGTTTACCAGATACCTTAAACCCGGTGTTGACGTCAGGGAAGCCACGTGACAAGACTTTCAGTCTGCTGAAGAAAACCAGAGTGACTGGTTGAAAAGCTCTAGGTGACAACATTTCCCTTTCGTGTTGGAACAAAAGTTTTACCTTTAAGAATCCATATCTTGACAAAATGCTAAGAAAAGTGCTGTAGCGCATCAAGCCTTTGTAAACCTTCAGCAAAGAAATCAGAACAAAAAAAACTATCAGCAAACCCAATAAGTATTAAATGCTCTCTGAATTTCACACCCCAAATTGGAGTTAGCATTAAGCTATTTCAGAGCGAAGTCTTCGGTATCAAACATGGACTGAGCCAGTCCTTATGGAACAAAACACCCGCGCCTAATATGCCTACCCTTTTTCATTGACTGAGGCATGAGGGGGTCTGGTCATGGAGTCATGGATGGGTTAGTCAATCTCTCAAATCAGATCTCGAAATTTTTTCACAAGATGAATGTTTACAGAGATATGTATGACTCATGATAAGATATGTGACTCATTGAATACAAAGTGGTTCTGTATATAAATAAAGATACGTTTTCCCTGATATTTCTGACTGTTGACTCAAACCCAGTCATTCAACAGTTACTCAGGCAACTGGATACGATTTTGGAAAGTCCGATATACAGGAACAGAATTAGACTATTAGATGGCGTTATCTGTATAAAATTTGAATCAGTAGTGAAATTGTTTAGTTTCAATAAGTATAACTGTGTGATAGCGAGAATTTTGTTTGAGCCTTAATTTCAGATAACAGTAGAGGTGATCCTCTAAGTAACAGATATACAGTAGCTATAAGATAACGTTCTTCTTCTATCTTACCTGAGAACTTCCAATTCCAATCGATCTGTTGCTCCCTCCACTATGCCCATACAATCCTTGTGCGTGAAGTCCTGACACGGCGCCCCGTTCACAGTCAAGAGCTCGTCCCCTTCCTGCAGCCCAGATCCGTGCGCCTTGCTCTTCTTCCGCACCTGCAGAGTCACAGAACACAGTGTTAATGCGCGAGACAAAGTAGTGCGGACGAAATTATATTCTTGAAGCCCGGCTAGAACGTCTGCTGTGAGAGGTAGCCAGCAGTAAACTGCAAGGCGTTGTATACGTAGAGTACGTAGGTATCAGCTTTTATACTGATTTGGATTGTGAATTTTTTCCTGTTCTAATCGGCTGCAGTTCAATTGACCTCCGCAGGAGGCGATATAAAAGAGGTCGTCTTCCCTGAATTATGGTCAAAAAGAACAATTTTAGCATTCAAACCAGAAAATAGACGAACTATAGACGAACGCCACCATCATCATTAGTAGCCAAATGTATGATAAAGATATAAAATACTTGTTTATTTCATGTAGAGCAAAAACTGATATATGAGCTGGGAGAGGCCGCCACACGGTCACATCTGTGCTCTAAAAACGGCAGGCAGGCCGAGGTTTAGTATCTATATTAAGAAGCTAGTTTCCCTGGAATTTCCGGAACAGTATCATAATTACACTGGCTTTGGTCTCTTACTTTTACGTTGTCCATAGCATAGTAGCTTGGAAGAAATTAGTTAGCTTTTATATTAATCTAATCCATGCAAAAAAACCAAACCATTTTGATATGATCGATCTGTCGATTGTAAGGTATAACTGCTATCTGGCTACTCTAGAGAATCTTCAGTGATGCATACACAATTGATAAACAATTCTAAAAATATACGATTCTTAATTAAGCTCTAGATAAATGGTGAATGATTGTATCACCACTGTCTGAATGTTCTGTGTAACTTTGCCCATTTGGGTAATTTGGAATCATGATAAAGCATTGGGTGTTGAGAACGAAGTTCGCAGAAATGTAATTTTCTTTATTACTGAAGGACTCTGAACGCATCACTCCTAATTCTTGGACTTTTATAGTGGGGGGGGGGTATATCAGATATCTAAGCACGTCTGAAGCAATACAGATTTACGTCATTGCCCAACAGCTGTTGGTTAGAGTTTGCGCACTGCGATTTTTTGTTGGGTCACGACCTCTGGCGAGGATTACTGAAACAACAACATCCAGCTTCCAGCGATTGACAGAAAACAAGCGCACTACCCAGTCATCGGGAAAACGAGCGATCGCTGATTTTGTTTACAAAATCATACATTTGCAAATTATTTGAAGCCATATGCAAAATATTGGTATTCAAATCAACCAATCGTCAGCCGCTTTTTGCCTATCGTGATGTCATGGCGATCGCTCGTCCAACGTATTCTCACGGCAACCATGTAAGTATACTATTCTTAAGATTGCTAACATATACATGCACACTTAACATGCAAAAACATGTAAATGTTATCCCGTTTATCTTACCTGATGATCATTTGAAAATATCACACAAACACACACAGACTCACAGACACAGACACACACACACACACACACACACACATACACACACAGACACACACATTCACACACACACACACACACACACACACACACACACACACACACACACACACACACATACACACATACACACACACACACACACATACACACACGAACACACACAAACACACACACACACACACAAACACACACACAAACACAAACACACAAACACACACACTTATTCAACAAATAAAATAAACCTCTTTAATACTTCGCCATCACTGCGCAATGTTTATTTACACCATATCTGCCTTGGCGTCTGTCAAAATTAAAGTATGAGTCATTGCGGCGAAAAAGACCTCTCCCCTTCTTGTAACGCAATATGTGCCGAGTATGTGCCAAACACCGTGGGTTTCGTGCGTTAGTTATACACTCATCCCTGCAACAGAAAACCCACACCGTGCCTACATGTTCCTAAAAGGCCTGCCCATTCCAAACATGCACCCCCCTCCCACCATCAATATGGTGCGTACTTGAGAGGTCGTTTATCTGTTTGAAGTACAAGCAACATTCTGTTCAACATCGTCTTAAAAGGAGAGGTAAACAGATTGCAGAGGAATCCTGTGTACGACAAGATAGTTAAGTACAGCAGAATCGGGTCGCCAAGGATAAAACCCTGGTGGTAACAGACGAGCTCAGGTATTTGGCTACGTTATATCGTATAACAGAACTGTCTCAAAACTCCGACCAACCAACTCCGAGACATGAGCAGCTCTGCGTTACGACCATAGCAGCCCACCTGATGTTCTAGTTAACAATGATAAAAAAAAAATCGCAGTCCATAATAATTAAGGAAATCTACAGAATCTAGATCTGACGTTCGCAGGAATTTACCCCAGACTCCAAGGCAATGACGTAAGAGTACCCAATGATACAGCTATCAACGCGAATGCAGACACATATCACAAGCAGATAACTAGCCTTAACATTGAACAATTGAAAAAAGCTTTCGCGTATGCACCGTTGTTAAAACTGGCAAAACCCTAATTCTATATAGAATATCAGGTTAAGATATTTTGTACCCGCACCCCTTTTTACCTTTGGTGTAAGCGCTGAAAATTTACGACAATAGACATACTTTGACGAATACCTGACCTGAAAGGTGCTACCGCGGTCAGTTTAAAAAGAATTGCCTTCTCACCTGTATAAACTTTTCGCTTTTAAACACCATTTTCCCGTCTCCCCAAGGCCCCGGCACCACACGTCACGTCCCAGTGAGCCTAATGTCGTCTGCTTTTCAGACTTATAAATAACTCAGACATGTCAAATACAACATGGAAGCGGAAACCACAAATGGCAGAACGTACGTCACCCATCTGTACATGATACATGTTTTAAAAGGACTTCATTGTTGGTGTATGCTTACATGAATAGTTATTATTGTCGTCTGCGTTTGTGTGAGTGGGTTGATCCAAACTTCCGTTTCCGGATGTCAGCATTAGCTACCGGCTAGAGTTTCATATTTTCGAGGATTACATTTGAGTCGTGTAAAGGGGGATGCATCAAGCTTGCTGGGATCCGCCCTGGGCAAACAAAAAGTTGGAATTAGAAGTATTCAACTCAAGTAGGTCACATAAAATAGACCCACTGCTTCTGTTTATATAGATATGCCAGGCTTCAACGTTTACATAACCTAGGGACAAAAGGGGATCACTGGGATGTGTAAGTGTTGCATTTATATATATATATATACTGGGTTCCACTAAATGGCGAAATAACTCAGAAGTAGCTGAACATAACGAAATACAGGTAAAAACTTATAACATAACTTCCTATTATACATAACATATACAATATAACTTACAAAGTATGAAAAAGTTGGACACTTATACCTGTACCAAAATAGTGACCTCGTCCAAGGCCATTTAACTAAGGGTTGGGTGTATGAATTCTCGTACTTATTTGATTATCATGTGATTCCTATTCATGTTCTCAAGTCATAATCGATGACTAAACTGTAATCATCCATATAACCAACCATAATTTGTAACCATCCATAAAACATCCTGTCCCTCCCGTACTTTCTGGAATTTTCGTTTTTAGATTTTGGTGCGACCGAGTTGGTCACATCGAGGCTACTCCTGACCTTGACCAAAATAAGTGCACGCAGGCGTCACCCCGCTGAGGTGAATATTGGTCTCGCCCACCGTTGTCATGACGACACGCTTGTCAGTCGTGCAGCTCTTCACAATCTTAAAACCAAGAACGTAAATGTTGAAGTAGTAGTAAGACATAACGGTATTTTTAAAAACTTTTCTAAAACGAATATTTAGATTGGTATTCAGGCGTCAATGTGTCTTCTATTAGAATCTGTTTTAGCTTACATTGAATTACTCTTTTGTTAATCATCATTGGCCATTGCGTCACATAAATATTTACACACACATATGCTTTAAAAGTAATGTTTGAAACCAAAGATTGTTTGAAACGTACTTCTTCCTGCCTCACATATAGCCAAATGAATATAGCCTCCCGGACACGGCCGAACTCCCCCATGGTCAAGGCATGGATTTCAGTCAGATTTGACTAAAATGTCTGTCAAACTTGAAATGATTCGTATCAAAACGTAGGCGTGGTCAGGACGCTCCCGAGCGTCAGCCAACCTTGGTCGGCCCCTGTCACACATTCACGACCTTCCCCAAATTTGTTCCCGAGCACCAGCCGATCTTTGTCGGCAAGTGTTCGGGAGGCCAAAGTCGTCAATGTGAAACAGGGTCTTTTTTACACAACAGTAGATGATGTGACACAACATGCTGAGCTGATCTGGCCCGTTCCAGACGGTAATACCCAGGACTATACAGGGTAACATGACATAGCGGGGAAAGTATGAGAACTGCCTGCGGCTAGAGGGGGTTAATCTCCACTCTTCAAACAACAAATCCGTCAAGATAATGCCCGAAAGTGACAAGCTACTTAGCGCACGTTAGGCCACGGCGGGGATATGGAGGCCGTATGTTGTCCGAAAGACTGATAAAAACATAGATATAAGAATGTATCATATTTCGAGTTGGCTAATGTGTAGTTTACACATTAGCCCTAATTTCTTGTAGAGGTACACATAACGCATATAGACTCAAATTTAAGTCAAATTCATTTCGAAACGGGCTGAAGAGAGTCCAAATGTTGTTCAAAAGCTCTCTTTTTCTTGCGAAAGCCTACATTTTGCCAATCGGAGATGAGATTTAAAACCAGGCGTTTTTGTGATAGGTGTGATAACTTGGGCATAAATGCTTTGATACGTAAAGAACAAAAGTTTTTTTTTTTCCAAATAACCATGAAACTTTGATCTCTGTGTAACTTTGTGTTGGAATAAAGTTCAACATTTTACAACCATGGAACTTGAAGAAAAGTAATGCTTCAATGCTTGTGACCTTGGACGTGCGTGTTTTACTTTGTAAACAACCGCGCGAAACTTGGCCGTCTATGATGTAAACAACGACATTCTAGATCTCTGTGTGTACACAATTAGCCAGCTGATTGAACAGTTGACCAAATAAATCACGACAAAAATTCACACGACACAGAATATCTGCTCTACTAGAACCAAAACAAACTCAAAGAATGACAGTTCTTATCACTTTAAGTATACCTGATGGACTATAAGCCTCTCATAAGCATTATTGTCTCTCGCATAATAAAGGCTGCGCATAAGGTCGATTCTCAGTGTTTACATGAGTTATAATGCTAAAAGGCACCATGGATAGAACAAAACCTAGGGTAGTGGGACGCACGGATTATAAATGTACACAAAAACGTCAATGAGTTTATCAGCTTCTCTTCTGACTCTGGGACTGATGATGTGTGACTTATCGTGGGGACCACCCTGGGTAGTATTGTGGCTTATTTTACCCCCCCCCCGCCCGTTTTCATAAATTATTTTTTCAAGAAACTTATGAAAGTACATGTCTTCTAACCATTTTCCAATAAAGCTGAGAATTTGAAACGTATTTGTACTATGATTATCATCTACAATATATCCGATCAGGTACGGCTGACATTTGGGAGCACTCTGGCCACGCCTACGTTTCTATACGAATCGAAACGAATTCGAGATAAATTTGAGTCAAATTTGACCCCCAACACACCTCGAAAATGCTGACTTACTCCCGAATGGTTGGCTTGTGTTCAGTCGACTTACAGCCGAACTCCTGCCAACCATATCCGAACCTCCCAACCATATCCGAACCTCCCGACCACCCCAAATGTTTTAAACATTTTTTTTTCATTCGACATACAGCCGAATAGTAGCCGACCAGGCCAGGCACGAGCCGACCCAGCAGCCTTTGCTCCAACCTTACTCCTAACCATTTCTAGTTCCAAACTATTCCTGACCTATTCCTAATTAGTGAATGTATGACAGGGACCGGCGTAAGCCAGGTGTTTTAAGTCACTAAAAGTGTCGTTACCTATATCTACGGAGGACACGAGATCATGATTTGCCAGCCCCCAACTGAGCGGTACGGAGGTCCTCTGGGACCGATGGAATGAGAAATTTATAGCACCACTTCTGAACCTCCGTATTTGGGACCTCCCAACGTTACGACGTCTGTGGATAAATATATCTGCCACTGGTTTATGATCGGAAAGTAGTGGGGTAATAAGGCAGATACCAAGTCTAGAAAAAGCAATGATTTATACAATGATAAATTTACTGCAGCAAGTTTTGTATGATAACAAACTATAGACCTAATGGGGTATAACGTATATGTTGGTAGATGGACAGCCTAGGCTAGTTCCAACATGCACTCACTGACTGAACCATTGCCTGTGCTAGCTATGAAGTCACGAAGGGAACAAACCAGACAACGTCGAATTCCGAACACAATTAGAAACTTCAAATTTATTACCAAAAGCTCCACATCATCAGTGGTAAAACGAACCACCCTTCGTTGACCACTGGTTGTTTCGATGAAGTCTTCTACCGAGAGTTATAAGTTGTCACCAAAATAAGGCTAACTAAACTACTGAGTATTTTCTGTTGTTGACCGTTACTTGTGGCAGGTGCTCATATCATCACGTATGTAGGGTATCACGTGCTTATATCATCACGTGCATATCTGATTTGCATAGCGTATTCACTCGCATTTGCAACGTGTTTATGCATCGTATCCTCAACATTTAAAATGGTCCCCTATTTTTTAAGCATCTTACATCCAGAATTAGCTGTTTCAGAAGGCTGTGAGATCTGAACATGTCTGAGAAACGCTAAAGCTATGATTTCCTGAAATGCAAATTGGACACCAATATGGCGACCGGCACACCGATGACGTCACTAGTATGCGCTAGCTTTATAGGCTATACCTACTGGGTTATATATCCATATTACATTGAATTGTCATTAAATTGTCACCAGAAAGATATGGTTACTACACAGCCACACACATAGGCGTGGAAGGGTAAAAATAGCGGCGGGCAGACTTTCTGGACTATCAGACAGAAAGAGACACACTGAACAAACAAACCCTGAGATATGTACGTGTTGGACTCAGAGGGTGTCTAGAAACTGGTCTGTCGATTCTGTAGATCATTCTATCATCACTAACTTTTTACTTTTGCGAAAGTAAATTTTTGAGATAGACCGGGAAACATGTTGGCCGGGGTTAAACATTTTCTTTCATTTCTGACACATCACTTAAAAAAATTCCCACCTCTTTCCTCTCGATACAAAACATGTGAACTAGCTACTTTCAAGCTGGAACACAAACGTGTATTATTACAGTATACGGGTATATATTCATAGTTATATGAACAGTGATACATCACATATAATGTTTGCGATAACTGCGATAATTCAATATAATGATTAGTAAATCTAGATAACATCTCATATATATATCTTAAACTTCATTCACTCAGTTTAAAAAGATATCTTATTCATATGGCGATATATATATATATATATATTTGAATAAGATATCGTTTTAAACTGAGTGAGTGAAGTTCTCCATGTTTCAAGTTCATCTGATGAACAGAAAGGAAATGTCCGATTGTGGCCAAGACAAACCAGAACTCACGGATTGTTTATACTCCTAAGGAGAAAGTATGTCAGCATCAGCATTACATCTATGGCTACCCGGGATATATGTCGTATTTATTGAAACAGTCTCGTGTCTGAGTATTCGAAGTCAAGTGTCAAAATCGTGAATCAAACCGTGCCTGACAGGTAATAGCTGGGTACTATATAACACATGAGAGATCGTTTTGAGCACTATACTGGGTCGAAGAGACTCAGTGAACAGCTATCTGGCTAGTGTAGGTTATCAAATGTTTGTTGACATGAAACAGGGGCGGTGTAAAGAAACATGTTGTGTGCTTTATGTAGGAAGCGTAGAATTAGCCATGACACCCAGAAAAGGGGACAAATGCCTGGGTGCTGAACATGAAATGAGAGCCGGGCATTCTTCCAACTAGCCACTACTAGATCCTTGGTATTTTTCCGTCACAATATTAATATAGGATGAATTACAACAATCATGGAGAAACATATTGACATGAAAGCTATTTGATGGACGCGTTTGTTGTCAGTGAAGATGAAGTAAATGTATTATTTTGTTATTCTCCTAGTAGAGGTTTGAGGCTTCGGCTTTTTTGGCGTGTTCTTTAATAGACGTTTTTATCGGGCTCTCTTTTTTGTATCTTTTTGTATCATTTTCTTCTACGTCAGCCTAATTGGCCGGGGTGGCAAATGGTAACTGTCTTGCAAATGAATACTGCCTGGCCAATTTGATACTATCTTTGCAGCCACCGAAAGATCTGCTTGGAGATAACTATTATTTTGTAGATCATCAAGGATGATCCAGATACAATCTGAGTCAAATATTCCTTAATACTGACTTCGTAACAAATGATATTTAGGTCCTTGGTATAGAATATCGTGTTGAATGAAACAAGGTTATCAGCTGACATTCCAGGTTTATCTTTGGACGTGAACAGCTGTGTCTCCATGTCTTGCTACATCCGGGGTACTCCACCCGAGAGTCCGCCATCTTGGTTTCTGGAGCTTATCACTAAAACATGTCAATTTTGCTGCTGGACCAGTAAATATTTGTACCGTGAGCTGCGACTATAAACAAAGATATATGGGGAATGCCTTGCCTGGATACTGTCCTGTTTTAGTCCACTTTCACCTTCGCCCTAGTTTAAAGCAAGGAGATTTAAACATATTACTAAATTATATACGTTATTTGCTCGGTGTACTTTATTTTACAATACACATGACAGATAACATTGCTATGAGAAAGAAAATTAGGAAGGAATCTGAAAAATATAAAATCTAAACTAGACAGTATCTATGATATTTCATAGATTTTGTCAACGTATAAGGTAATGTCGTCAAACCAAAACTGTATTTTTGCTCAATCATTGGCCATGTTAACCTGAATGGTATTTTTCGTTTGATGCTAGACTATCTTGAGCTGGAAACTTTCTCACGGCCACACATCACACACGAGTCCGTCACGACTCAGCACATAGTTATGTCTAACTTGGAGAGAAAGCGAGAGGCGCATCTGATGTTGAACATTTCACATCCACGACTGTGGGTATCACATGTCAAAATAGTGGTAATGGTGCATACTGGCTCTACTAAAGCTGTGGGCTTATAAAATACATGAAAGACGCCTGTATTTATACACCTATAACTAGTGCATAGCAATACAGAACTTTGCTGACTCCGAAAACAGAACTTTCTAGAACAGGGTTAGTAGAACGGGCGGGTAACAGTGTTGCGTGCACAGAGACCAAGGTCACGTGACCTCCGTCTAAAAGTGAACAGGTCAGACGAGTCGTTAAGTTCTAGCAGACCACGTGTTTGTCGCTGGAAATGTACCTGATGTTACACAGTACTGCTTAGTTCTTGAGATATCATTTTGCAAGTCTTAAAAAAAAACAGTCAGAAGCTTTAGTGTTATACGTAATAGAAGGAAAATGTATCTTGTTGACAACATCATTTCCTACGTACAATTAGTTATATGTGGCACATGGCTCATGGTGAGGTTATTATCCATAATCTATTTTTTCCCAGTCCTGCACTGTTTAATCACGCTTATTTTGTGTACAGTAAGCCCAGTGGCAGTAGTGGGCGGAGCTGTGTCGGACCCTGTACAGTGTACTATGCCGTGCTCTTGATAAGTCTCACAAGAGGCGTAGTCGTACCCGACCATTTTTGGTCAGCGGCTTTGCGGGCATGCGGTGCCGCTTATCCGAGATCTCTGGCTAGCTCTGAGGGGAGAAAATCCTGCCCGTCCCAAACTCCAGACCTCCCACCGCACGTACACAGTCCTTACTTCTGCCTCTAACACTGATGGAAGAAAACTAAGACCCAAGACTTGTCACAAGAAAATGTCAACCACGCAAACGTGTTCGTCCAAGTTTCCGTGGATGTAGCCGCCGGGCCTTAGTCGCCCTATAAGGGGATATATGATGTCTTTTTATAATACGTCCCATACCCAGTTACCAAGGGCAGGCGACGGGTTTACGATATCAAACAGAATGCGACAAGGCTCGTCTTTTCTCGCGTTAGGCAGTCCAGGACAAGTTACTACCGAGCCTAAACAGACTTGTACACACACATAGAGGAGGACGTTCTGCCAAATCAAACAAAAAGAACCGCGTCCAAAACGTCGTCCGAATTTCGCACTCCCCCTCCAATATCACCAGTATGCGGGTGCCCGTCAGAGATAGTTGTCCGGAATGTGGAGCGTCCGCAGCGCTATTTTTTGACGCACAAGAGAGTCCTCCGTACCCCCACCACCCCTCCCACAAACACACAGCTCTCTTGGCACCTTACCTTGGCGACTTTCAGAGGTTGTTTCACTTCCAGACCTCCACTCAGACGAAACCCCCAAGGGGGTCCGCCGGTCAGGACAGCGGTCAGTCTCTCCCCCTTCCCCATGACGATGGCGGCTAGTGGTCTCTGCTACTGGTCGTCAGCACCCGGCATTGCTCCACCAGACATGGGCAGAAAAGTATGCCAGTCCGGAATGGCCCTTCCAAAATGCGCATTGGGCGCGCATATGCAATATGTCAATCTAGTTTCCCCGCCGGCCGCCGGGGGGTGGACCTGTAATGGTACAGTCCAAAAGCGCGCCATTCTGGATTGAGACGAACCACTCACACGTGGGATTTCGTACATGCCCTTTTTTCGGACATCAGAAAAGACAAAGAAAAAAAATCAGTAAACGGTATTTATATAACCCCATCACTGACTTGATTGTCTACATCAAGAGTCCAATATTACTACAAGAAGACACCTCCTTTTTGTGGCTATAGTTCGAACTTCGTGCCTTTAAGGTCCTTGAAAGTTTGTCCTTCGCCCGAAGGCGTTCCTCGGAGTTCTGAACAAGAACTCTGACCCAGGAATGTTAAACAAACAGTACAAGTAGGCTGACACTGCACTGTTACGCGAACAATATCACATATATCACATAACCCACGTTTGTCAAGCAAACATTTGATGTACTAAGGATATACGTTTGGAGTTTTCTGCAATCAAAATATGAAACAATTAAATAAAGGCGAAAGCATTCCCCATTATCAGCCTGTCCTTATTATAGCCAATACGTATACACCTTCTCTACAGACTTGTAAATTTGAATATTTCAATTTTAGATATCGCAATAATTTGTCTGATAGTGCTACTGTGTATCTGTTACTTAGTAGATCGCCTTTACTGTCATCTGAAATCTCAAGTTATTCTAGCTAGTTTCCCTTTTCATACTTTTATCTCATGCTGTAATTATTTTATGTCCAGTGGTGACGTTTAATTTATACGCTATTTAGCTTGCGTGCGTCACCACTATGTATAGTTCTGTTTAAATGTTGAAATAAAAGACAAAACAACAACAAGTGAAAGCCACTCGTTTGGCAACAACAACATCTAACGGTACTTGATGATCAAAACAGTCCTTCTGTAGCTGATCCACTAGGTACCAACAAACCTCAGTAAATGTGTATACTTTTCATTTGTCGTCCTATAGGAACAAACATAGAGCCATATACAGTACGCGAACATGCCTGTTGTTACGTGTGTTTGCGCCGGGTGCCATAACACCGTCCCTCAAGCCGACATTTTACCGACGTCATGTTCTCCTAACCTTGTGGCCAGTTGGCAGCATGGTCAAAACGAGTGGAAACAAACTCCGGCGTGTTTGGGAACACACTAATGGGGGTGTTTATACCACAAACTGTCAGTCAATCTGCCGTGTCAATAAAGCGCGCTGGGCCTGTGTGGATAGGATGGGCGGGCGCTAGACTAAGCAACGTGCTCTTATGGGGTTGAAACGTTAGGTTTAAAGTAAATATTGCCAACTAATTCAAGACACGAACGATAGTAATTTACTTTTATTTATTATTTATCTATGAAGAATTATCAACTGTGAAAATCTGTGCATGTGAGTTGTGTAGTATACATTTTTAACAAACACTGCATTATACATATCCACACATCTATAAACCTTCCAAAAACGTTTCAGTTTAATACGAGCCGACACGACCGCCTGTTGACATCTTTATCAGGGTTATAATTATTGCTGGTTCACTGTGCACTGAACCTAGGTGTTACTGGTTCACTGTGCACTGGAGCTTTGTGTTACTGGCTCACTGTGCATTGAAGCTAGGTGTTACTGGTTCACTGTGCACTGAAGCTAGGTGTTACTGGTTCACTGTGCACTGAAGCTAGGCGTTTAATACTGGTTCACTGTGCACTGGAAGCTACGTGTCACTGGTTTACATTGCACTGAAGCGTCTAACAATTCGAGGACACCTTGAGTTTGGCATTGAGAGATATACAGTTATTCTTCTCTTTCACCACCGTGGAGCGATCACAAGGACAGACATGACAGGCGACGTTAAAACAGTCCAAATGCTGATAAACTCGTCAAGGCCTGTTTGAAGCTCGCAGCGGTACGTAACGAGCCATTTAGAGAGGAAATGTGGCGTGTACGTGTAGATGCTTTCACAAGCCGCCTCCTGATGACAGAGAACGGGCATGAGTGAAACACTCAGCAAGAAGTCGGTCAGGGCGAAGATGAGAATGCCAAGTTGAAGAGAACAGAAATAAGGGAGGAATAAATGGGAAAAACAGACTGACAGTATGCACATGAAAAAAAAGAACTATAGGTCTGTGATTTGATAAGGATCAATTATAACAAAGCGCTTGGTCTTGCTAATAACAGAAAAGCATCGTTTGTCGGACAAATATGTAACATTAGCGTCTTGATATTGACCGTCGCGCTGTGTATAGAAATTCGGAGGTCATGGGAAGAATAGATTCTGAAGACAATGTGGTAACTATCAGTCATCACTGAGCAGTTGTACTCACACAGAGGTTAAAAGTGTCGTGTGGGAGAAGGTATACACGTTCTGCCAGCCCGACCCTGGTTTGTGTTGCATACATAAAACTCTAGGTTTGAAATCTCCGATGTCTCGTTTTACCTCAGGAAAAGACATGCGGAATTTTTACAAAAGCTCCAAAGAGGGACGCTGATTCCCAAGCTTTGCCGGCGAAAGTTGTTACCTGAATCCCCTGTCACACATCCACAAATTTGGCCCCCCGAATTGGCATTAGCCGAAACCTTTCAAAAGGTTTAAAACATTCGGGGGTTGGCCGGGAGGTTCGGCCATGGTTGGCTAGTGTTCGGCTGTAAGTCTGTGGAACACCAGTCAATCATTAAGAAGTATGTCAGCAGTGTTCGGGGCATGTTTTCGGGGATCAAATTTGACTCAAAGTTAACTCAAATCCGTTTTTATTCGAATAGAAAGGCGTGTCCTAGATCTGGTCAAAACGTCAGCCAAACCTGGTCGCGATCGGCTGGTGCTTGGGAACAAATTCGTGGGAATGTCGTGAATATGTCACGAGCTTAATAGTGCCGGCGTGCGGTTATTACCAAAACTGCGCCCTGGTCTCAGATTACCGGAATTTGATACAGTATCATGCTTGGTATCAGTTCTTACAGTAAACACTGCTATTTGCTTTATTTTGGTCAATTGTCTTATTACTGTATTTTCATTCGTGTTCAATTATGCTTTGCCGTATTTTGTATCTGGAGAGTCACTTCCACGCCGTATACACAAAACTCAATAAGTTAGAATTTAGTGTTCAGTAGTTAAAGTAGTCAGTAGTTATACTATATTGTTATGCATTGTCCATCCTTATTTTCATAGCACATGTATTTGCAATTAGCCTACGGGCAAGAACTTGCAATAAAAAAAACTTCCTACAAAAACTAGCATAGCGATAACCCTGGTAATTTCTTTAAATGCGCGGTTGTGGCCGGAGATAGCGACATCTGGTCCTGTGAGTGCTGTAATACATCACTGCCGGATGCGGCCTTGGACATGACTTTTCCAGAACCGCGGCCAAACGCAGCGGACGTCTGGATTCCAGGTTGCCATGGCAACAAGCGATAGCTCACGGGCACGAGCTCATGCGTCAACGGTGACGTTATTGTTTCTAACGTTAAGGTCATCTGTAATCTGTTCCATCATAACGCTCAGACCAAAACATGGTCAGAACTATTCTCCAAGCACAGGTTTCGTTGGGGGTTGGGGAGGGGGGGGGTTAAAACAAATAGGAGCGAGTAGAAGCAGGAAAACCCCTGACTCCCGGGACACCGGGAATCGAACCCGGGCTGCCACCCATAGATTACGGCCCTAACCACTAGGCCAAGAGGTCCAAGACCCGTCAGACGAGTTAACTTTTTAAAGCCGGGCAAGTCTTCGCCCCCCCCCCCGAACGAAACATGTAGAATTGATATGTTGCTACGTTGTTAGTCTTTCCCCAGTGTACGTAGGATTGCATTAGTCTATAGCTACTCGCAAGCGGAGTTTTAGGCTTTGGCTTACTATTTTTGACGTGTTTTTCTTTTTGTACCGGTAGTTCTTTCCAGCCAATCAAACAGGATGACAAACTGTCTTGCCAATTTCTTGCGATCAAAAGAAGATCTGTGAGGAGATTAGTATTTGCCCAATTTCGGTGAGCTACTGTGGATTTAGGGATAGCCAATGCGTTTCGAAAAACTTATCCATCACTTGTATGAATGTAATCAGGGGAGACGTATACAGATTAATCTCTAAGCAGAGAAATCCCTAACGCTCTACCCAGAAGTGTACACCGTACAAACCAGGCTCTCTTCAAAGACTAATCCCGTGCCCTGTGACCTTATCACAACCTATTACTTACTACATAAACAAACTTGTGTGTATCTTCTACCAACAGTCCGACACTTGCCGGAGGCTGAGACCCTTCGCGTCATCTGTGCTCACTTTACTGAACTGGGAATGAATTCCAAAGGTGTCGTCTGCGTTTAGCATCAAGGACTGGGGAAATATACACCACGTCTAACCTCAAGGCAAAGGTGAAATACAAGTTTTCAAGAGCAACAGTTACATGCAAGGATGGCGAGGTGGTCTTGTGGTTAGGGTTGTTGATTCAGAATCAGAGGGTTGTTTTTTTATTTACTACAATTTTCACCTGAAAAGAAGGATCATGCGAACCACTCACATGTTTTGGGTTACAAGAAGAAAATTTGGAATCGGGAAATGTACTTAACACCTATTTCCTCACTTGACTCTGAAAATGATTACCTACTTGTAGCTGCGGTTAGGGACATCCTCTCAGATAAGCTAAGGACGAAGCTCCTGTGTTTGAGAAGAGCCACACTTTAAGCATGTTTAAGATCCCACCACATTTATAAAAAAAGAGCATGGGTTCTTCCCTGTATGAGTGGTTCACACCTTACAGTATGGTCTCAGGTTTGACATCTTGAAGAGGTAATAAAAGTCTTTACTTTATATATAGAACGAATAAAATATCAGCAAGTATTAAGCAGACAAATATGTAAACTTCATGTGGTCGATTATAGTCGACTAGTAGTACCTTACAGGGATAGCAATGTTTCTTACATTGTTGTTTGTGGTACAATGAACTTTCCATGTGTGCAACTTTCAAGGCAAGGGTCGTCACCTTTGGCCGTTGCAAAAGATACTTTCGTCCAAACCATCCGGGTGTCAAATGCCCAAACTGTGGTGCGAAAAACCCCACATGTTTGACCTAAGCCTTCGCCATGTTACTTTGTCCACACTTTGGGAAGTGTGGACTGTGTCTGTATTAATAGCATGATTCATACGAGGTGAGGACAGGCGGCCCATATTTGGCACCCTTCTCGGGAAATGTCAGCGGCAAGGTCTGTTGAAGCTGGCGTGCTTACGATACTTGCAAACACACACCAATGCCACTGTAGTGGAGGGGACATTGTCAGGATGTGTCTGTTGTTTGTGGAACGTTTGCTTCTGCCAAGTTAAGTGTAGTCTACCGTTCGTAGAACTATTAGTAACTAAAAACTTCAGAACTGCAACAAGTAACCCTACATCCGTCGGTGAAGGTTGGACATCCATGCAATAAGATACGCCAAAAAGAGTTACTCAAGCAAGTGGATATGATTTTGGAAACGGTCAGACATTTTGAACCACTCACACCGCAAGGACCACTACTCCTTACAAGAAATATTGTAGGATCTTTACCTTGCTCAATGTGTGCCTCTCCTCAAACACGGGACCCCGGCTTTACATTATATCCGAGATGACGTCCCTAATCTAAGCTAGGTACTCAATTACCCCTGAGTCGAATGAGGAAATAGTTGTTAAGTGCCTTTCCCAAGGACACAACATTGGGACCGACCAGGGATTCGAACCCATAACCTTCAGATTCTGAGTCAACAACCCTAACCACAAGACCACCTTGCCACCTCTTTCTTGATGATGATGACGATCTCTATTGCTCGACTGTTGTACGGGGTACAATGTATGACAACAATAATAATGTGATCTTTATTTCTTTATTTCTTTATTTCTTTATTTGAATTCACCACATGCAAAAAACAAGTGGAAGGGAGGACAAAACAGGTGTATCAACGCCTTTACAAGTTGTCCTCCCAAACCTGAAATGATAATACAAAACAATACGGAACCAAGTCAAACAATAAACATTAGACATAAGACATCAAAAATCAGTAGACATGAAATATACAATTCGGTAAAAGTTATACAGAGAATTGATTATGTACAAAAATTATCAAATGTCATTATGTACAGATTAAAAAGCTAATTATGATACTAATGCGGCCTTAAAGCAGTGCATGAGGCACACCCACAAGATGTGGACCAGGAGCAGGGAACGTCGATATTGAACTGGGTGTCAAATCTCATAAACGTGGCTCTCACAAGCGATCGCTTGAATGTCAAGATGTTGGACATTTCAGAGGCTTGAACCCCAATATTACGGAGGACAGGACTCAGCTGATTCCAGATGGTGACCAGCCTTGGTATGTAAGAAGAGCTGAAGGCTGATGTCCTTACTCTAATGGGGGTAAGCATGTGCGATCGGAGGTATCTAGAGGGTCTGGAAGGGAAGGATACATACTTGTGAACAATTGGTTTAGACTTAATAAACACCATGACGTCGCAAACTTCACGCCTGTGCACAAGAGGCAACAGACCAAGGGTGGAGAGACGTTCCTTGTAGGTCAGGGTGTTCGAGTGGGCTCCTAGAATGAATTTAGTCGCCCGCCGTTGCACCCCCTCTACAAGGGACATGAGTTTGCGGGACTGAGGAGACCACAAAGGTGAGCAGTATTCTAAGATGCTTCTCACCAATGTGGTGTACTGTGCCTTGCGTACATCAGTGCTAGAGTTGAACCCCGACTGTTCTTTTGATGAAACCAGTCATAGAATTGGCCCTGGCTACCATCTTTAAGATATGACTGTTCCACTGAAGGTCCGACTGGACAATGACCCCAAGGTCAGGCATACTGTCTACAGATGTAATTGTAGTATCAGACATGTGATAAGAGTACACAATAGGACTCTTAGAGCGAGTTAAACGGATAAGTTTACACTTGGAAGGATGAAAAGACATCTTCCAAGTAAGACTCCAGTTGTACATAGCAGTGATGTCATTCTGCAGCTTAACACAGTCATTTAGCTTGCTGAACTTTCCCTAAAAACATTTTGAGTCGTCAGCGAAGAGTGCTACAGTGGATTGAGTTGCTGCACAAGGTAAGTCATTGATAAACAGAAGGAAGAGAAAGGGCCCAAGAATGGAGCCCTGTGGAACACCTGATGTCACCGGGAGCCATTTGGACTGGCAACCTTCCACTACGACACGCTGACGACGATCGGTTAGGTAGGAGGTAAACCACGCCAGGAGGTTACCACCGAAACCAAACATCTGAAGTTTGTGGAGTAACAAAGTGTGTGAAACGGAGTCAAACGCTTTCGCGAAGTCCAAGAATAACATGTCTACCTGCCCCCCCTTGTCGAGTATGGATCCTACTTGATGGTAGGTTTCTACAAGTTGAGTGGTGGTAGAGCGGCCGGCAATAAACCCGTGTTGGAATTCGTGAAGCGACCCTCTCAACATTGGAATCAACTGATTGTACATACAACGTTCCATCACCTTGCTTATCAGGGATAACAAGGATACTGGCCTATAATTGGCCACGTTCTCTTTGTCACCCTTCTTATGCACTGGTAGTACGTTTGCATCCTTCCATCTACTAGGTACACAACCAGCGGATAGTGATTTATTGAACAGCAAGGTCAAGGAAGGAGCAAGAGTCTTGGCACAACCCTTAAGAACATGTGCAGAGATGTTATCCGGACCCACAGCCTTACTAGTGTTGAGATTAACTAACACATTTTCCACGGATTCTACAGCAAGTAGCAAATTACACAATCTTTCATCAACTATCACGTCGATGTCGGGCTTGATAACATTAGGGTCAGGTGCAGAGAAGGTGGAGAAAAAGTAGTCATTAAACATATTGGCCTTGTCAGGTGCAGACTGAACGACCGTGCCATTGAGATGAACGTCAGTCGGAAGAGACCTGGATTTTGACTTTGCTCGTACAAAAGCCCAGAATCTCTTCGGCGACTCCTGTAAAGTGGAAGAGAGGCTAACAAGGTATTTGTTATACTTAGCTGATAACAAGTTCTTCAGTTTGTTTCTTAGTTTACGGAACTTCTCCCAGTGAGAGGGGGAGTCGGACCTCTTCGCCCTTTTCCACGCTGTCCGCTTCTTGTTCTGCAAGTTGCGTACTTCGCCGTCGATCCAAGGAGGTGATGTTGATACCTTGAGCTTCCGACTGGGCACGAACATGTCAACAGCCGACTGAACGGCTGAAGACCATGCTTCCCAGGCAGAGTCGATGTCATGGTGGTCAATAACTGACTCTGATAGCCTCAGTGACTCTAGGTGAGCACTGAGACCAAGCCAGTCAGCTCGTTTAAAGTTGTACACTTTACGAGGAAGATCCTGCCTAGTTTGGATACGACAGCGGAGAGAGAACTCGAGAACAGTGTGGTCAGTATCAAAGTCAGCGGGAAGTTCCCTGATCGTAGAGAACCTCTCTGGGAAGTCCGTAAACACAAGATCTAACAGGTTGCGAGTGGGGTTTGAAGGAACATGATTGATTTGTTTTAAAAAGTAGTTATTAATCATATTGCAAAAGTCGGCTTCCCTGCCCTCGTTTAACACTACACAATACAGTCTATTCCTAGAAACTATGACTACATAAATATGAACGTAAATGGCGTATTGACATGATGTATATTAAACATTTCTGTCTGTCACTTTGACCAAGGAAGGTTGTCTTACAAACACGAGCGGACTAGAGCCATAATCTGCCGAACCGTGACATTCCTGTACTGTACATGTACGTGCCTTGGCCGTTCACGTTGCCGGTTGACTGTGATAAACAGCCGGCTGGTGACGGGAAACACCCCCAAGTGACTTCCCCGGTCCCAGTGGCTGACATATTAGCACTAACAGTTTATTTTACCACTTAATCCTGCGTCAAGAGATGTATTATTATTATTTCGAGAGGTAAGAAAATTGATAATTTCTAAACCTTCACCGGCCTGAAAACATCACGAACGACAGTTCATCTGAATGCTATTTACTTGACTTCGACGAGCGTCATTTTGTCAAAAAAACTATGAATGAAAACATTTGTTTTAAGCACGTATTGTAGGAGGGATATCTCAAAATGTCCTTATCATGAGTTGAACCCATAAATCTTCAGTCGTAAGATCGATAATAAATTACGTCCTTAGTATACAACGTCATCTATTACTGCACAACCGTATAATCGGAATCTAGCCGAACTAATCGAAGCGAGCATCTATCTATCACAAAGAATCAGTCCGTCTTAGGAAGATAATGCTTACAGAAAGGAAATCTTAGCCCTCACCTCGTACTTAGCCTGCCTGCCAAGACGAAATACCAAGACCTTTATCCAAGTGAGGAACGTTTAAAAGGTTACACGATACAGGCTGAAGCCTTAAAGGCATACGAAACGAAAATATTCTGGATGTGGAAAACTGTCTAATATTGCTGTCATTTCTTGGCCCATTTTGATCATCATTTCATACTTGAGGCGTCAAATAGCTCCAAAATAAGCTACGCGAGGAGTCTCTTTATTTCTGGGTACCACCCATAAATAACAAGAAGCAGCCTACGATTTCAAACAAGAACCGTTTCCCGTCAGCGACATCGCATTTTTGCCTCACAGATATCAGTATGCTCTGGGGCAGGATTGAGTCAACTTACTACATTATAACTTGGATGATGACTTGGAAAATCCAGTTTTACCACCCAGAAATTACGTATACATTGGTTAAAGGTTACACGATGGAGTCGTCTGAAGCCTTAAGCGGAACTGCTCCAACATGACCGAGACATTAGCTGGTGTTGAGTGTCGCTCCGTGTAAACAGTCCCCACCTGGCAGGGCACCAGAGGCTTCAAGTTCGTGTCAAGTATTCTACCCAGACTCCATGGCACAAACCGATAACACACTGCAGCTGTTGCAAATTGCTGGATCTATTTCCGAACTGAAAAAGTAAGGTTTGTGAAGGTGGCAGGACAGAAGGAAATACTAGAGGGAAAGAAAGACGTACGTTTGATGAAAAAAGGAGGACGCGGCGTTGGGTGTGTCTTTCACAGAAAAACAACTGAATCAGCTTTGAGATAAGCATGGTGGGTTCTTTAACGTGCGTGGGGTGCGACTCTCCCTCATGTACACCTGAGTGAAGTGGGGAAAGTCGTGTAAAGTAGTTGAGTGCCTTTCCCAAGGGCACAAGATCGGTGACATGGCTGGATTCGAACCAGGACCACTTGGTTCTAAGCCGAAAACTCTGCTGCTACGCCACACGACTCCACAATCCTTAGCAATGCACAATGTAAATAAAAGTAGTTATTATTGCCAGTATTCAAGAACACGCATACCTCTGACATAAACATGTTCTAACGTTACCACAGTTCCCTTTGTGATTTTGTTAGTCGGCTTGCTACATTTGTTTCGCTAAGGTTTCAACAAATACGCTTCATTTTCCTGGAAGTTTACCTGTTGGCTGGTGGTACCTCCCTCCTCTGGATGCGGTTTTGGATGGTCTTTAGTCTCCTCCGACACAGTCACTACCTCTGCGGCCTTGGGCAGACCTTCCACGATACACTTCTCAATGTCGTCCTCTCCTGAGACCGAAGTCGCTGGGGGCGATGTTCTACCAGCGGCAACTTGCTCCGAGCCACTGGCAGTAGCCTCGTCCTTCTGCGGCTCTGTTTCGTCTTCTACAGACCCGTCTTCGACTCGAATTTCCTGTGGGATTTCCTCGTTTTCTTTCTTCAGTTCGTCTTCTTCTTCGTCTGCCACGTCTTCGGCAGATTCCTCGGCTATCCCTTCCAGTCTTGTGGGCCTGAGTTCCCGTAACCTGAGCGCTATCTCCTCCAGGATTCGCTGACGGTATGAGATCTCCTCCTCTGTACCCCCGTTCAGAGCTGAAGTCGTAATTCCGCCATAGTCGTCGTCCTCTGTTTCCATCTCTTTCCTGTACCTTTACTTTACCGGGAGATGGTCATGATTCTCCCCCCGTGCACAGATCTCGGAGGAGCCGAAATGACGCCTCGGCGGGCCCCCCTTGGTCTGAGATATTCTTCAGGCAGATGCGGTTTGCTGACGTGACGGAGGCATCATTCTTCAGGATATTTTGGTCTCCAGAGACTCCGCCCTGGCCTGGGTTCTAGGGCAGGTGTTCGGTGACAGGTACAGGCGGGGACAGTCACATGTCAACCGCCGGACAGGGTACGGAACAACTGGTGGAACCAAGAAGCTCATTGGTAAACCAACTGCACCGTGAGGTGTACAGTATCTGTCATAACCCATCAATCAACTGCACAATAGTCATAAGTTCATAACAGATAGAATACTGGCCAGGGTACAGAACAACGGTGCCATCGTACAACAGCTACGCATGGTGAGGTTTGCAGTACCTGTTACCAGTAGTTCATCACGTTGTACTATAGCCATCACAGATGGAATACGGACCAGGGTACGGAATAACTGTGCCATGGTGCAACATACAGCTATGCATCGTAAGGTCATGTTGAATTCATTATATGGATGACATGTCCGTTTAAAAAATGTATTCCTAAAATACTAATATGTAATATAACTGCGTTAAAGTAAATATATGACTCGATGTAAATACCAATATTGATGTATAATTTAGTCTTTAATGTATTTTTGTATTCTTTCCCCGGGTTAGCCCTTAGATAATAATAAATTCACTAGTTGGGCAACCCCACCCTGGCATGTTGATGCTGAACCAATAAACAAATAAATTAAAAGCTAGTTGATTATTATCTCTATCATCTCGTCCTCTAAATATATCTTAAGAACTACTAGAACTTTGCCGTTAAGAATGAAAAATATGAGTTATCTATTACCATTGCCTATTCTATTGTTAGTTAAGAAACTCTTTTTAGAAATGTATATAGACTGCTCTGTGTATAGTTGACTGTCTATGTTTCTTGTCTGTACGCTATGGGTATTATCCCGAAATAAAGAGATTCATTGCAATTGGTTCATTCATTACAAACTTGACATTGGACAGTCAAGATGGCGGATCTCTGGTCTGGTACGTACATTTCTGATGTGTCTAACCGAACACTCCGACTGCGTGTAGAACACTTCACGGTAAACAAGTGTTGTTTGTGATGCTGTCAACAACTGTTTGTGTCCATGGAGTAAGCAGGGTCACACTTTGTTCACAACAACCGATCGCTTGTACAGGCTTGGTAAGTATACAGCATAGGGCAAGCGGGAAACAAGCAACTGCATTAATAAAACTAGAGTTCCACGATCTCATACCTTCGCCAAATAATGTTAATCTTTTTGACTGACAAATTATACATTGGATAATTCCCCCCTGATTTAACAAATAATAACCTAATTTTCATGAATTATATCATTTTATCATAATCTCAACCAAAAGACAGTCTTATATTAACAAACAATGCATTCTAGTATTTCCTAATAAATTATGCAAATGAGGTCCTGATTTGAATAAATTATGTTTAATGATGTTCACCTCAACTTAACTTTCAAATACCACAAGTATGAAATTCCAGGCAGTTATCATTACATAATTATAAAATTTTCTCATTAATTATGCAAATTAAGTCATTATTAACATAATCAATATCTGCCTGTGTTT
This sequence comes from Branchiostoma belcheri, assembly GCF_001625305.1. Classification (NCBI taxonomy): domain Eukaryota; kingdom Metazoa; phylum Chordata; class Leptocardii; order Amphioxiformes; family Branchiostomatidae; genus Branchiostoma; species Branchiostoma belcheri. The sequence goes on from NW_017803157.1 coordinate 2,513,011, forward strand.
CTCTCGTTGTCAATTACCAATGTCACAAGCTTCAATTGTCTTATCATGGAATGCAGCTGATTTGTAGAATTTCCCCATAATTTATGCAAATTACATCCTATTTGCATAATTGTCACATAATTATATTAAGCATCACGTAAGCTACCTACATACCAAAAATCACGACGATCCGTCAACCGGTTCTTGAGTTATCCTCTTTTGAATATTTTCAAGAATATAACCCTGCAGTTCCAGAGCAAGCCGCTAGGGGGCCCAAACTCGCGTCACTTCTTCCCCAGCACAAGAGCTACCTACTACCCAAATTTCATCACCATAACATGTCTAGATCATGAGATATCAAAACCGGAAGTTCAGCTGCAGTACCATAACAAGCCGCTAGGGGGTCCAAAATCTAATCATTTCGAGGTCTCATCAAGAACCACCCACCTACCAAATATGAAGTCAATCCATTTAAGCGTTCTCAAGTTATCGTGTTTACAGACAGACAGACAGACAGACAGACACACACACACACACACACATACACGAACGCCACTGAAAACATAACCTTCTTGGCGAAGGTAATTATTCGGAATTATGCCCATTCAACTATATTTTTAGATTTTATGAATGTACAAAGTTCGTTCGCAACATGATGTTAGAATAAGCCTCGAAATTCAGCCATCATAGCTGCCAGGACGCTTGTGTGTACTTTGTCTCTTTGTTCTTGTAATAATAAACCATTCTAATAGCCCCTGTCACATATTCACGACCTTCCCCCGAATTTGACCCCGAACATCAACTCTAGTACAACAACAATATATTTTCTCGATTCTACAGACAAATTTGAATATATCGTTATAACTCAATAACTCCCACAAAATGAAAGGCTGTTTTATTATAATACCGAAAAAATAATCCAGAAAAAATACCGAAACTAAAGATTAGCCCCTCTGGATTGTATATTATACTAGCTCTTGTTGTTTTAGTATAATTAGGATTCTTTATTCTATACATTTTTCTATGTCCAATAGCTGTTGCTATACATTGTATATATACTTTATCTACATCAAACGTTTCTGATGCATATTGATTCAATTTTCGCGCAAAATGTGACGTACTCAACGACGTCATATGAGGGTACGGCCAACAAAATACTCGGTCAACATATCATACATATTTCATATTCACTCTCTTCTCAAAATATGTACACATACTGCTTATCCTTTCAAGAAGACAATTTGCGAGAAATGATAACTGAATAGAACGAATTCATTCCATTCTATTCACATAATATTAGAATACCCCGTAACCTAAATGAATTCGAAGTATAAGTTGACCAGCACGCTACCACCATATGCATCCGAAGTTCATTTGATAGCTCTCACCGTGTACATAGCCAGGACTAGTCGGATATACAGTGAAAATGTAATGCACAAAGGACTATATAGAAAGGGACTCACCAAAACCAAGGTCTTAACAAAGTCAGCGACGCTTGGTTTCCATAGAAGCATAGTATCTATATATATTATATCTAGTATCACGGCAACATCGTAGCAAAGCACTCACTCATAACACTTTCCGATGGGCTTTGTTAGTAAATTTGTCTGATATTGTACATGCACAAAAGACTATATAAAAGGGACTCACCAAAACCAAGGTCCAAGCACAGTTGACGACGCTAAATCAAGTTCTAAAGAAGTACAGTAAGTATAACGGCAACCTTCGCAGCAAACCTTTCACTGATAACACTTCCCTGAGGGGTTGGTTACTAAATTTGTCTGATTCTATATACTTATAAGGACTCTGTGTCCCACGCAAAAGCCCAGAGGAGATCACTGAACAGAATAACTGCGATAGTACAGCGGTGATTAGAGTGACGAGTAAAGAAACAGCAAACAGATATAGTCATTGGTTGTTTTCTCAAATCGCTCACAAGGACATGTTTTCAAAACAGATATTATAGTCAGTCGAAACTTGCTTTGACTAGGATTCAGTTTGGATAACGGCAAGATAGCAGACCTCATTTACAGAGAAGCAGTTAACTGGAATCATTTAACTGTGTGAATCTACAGAATTTAGTAGGCTCCATTTTATTTCCACAATTTGTCTGAAGAAGCCTGCAGAAACTTATTACTTAGGCAATTAGTGGTTCACCCTCGTGTGCCTGGAAACCTATAGACATATATTTTTACCTTGACTCAAACCCACATCGTCGATACACAAATCGATTTAGATTTAATGTTTAAAACTGCCTACAAAAAATCATTCAGTTTGACATAATGATCCCAGGTTAGACCATGTTGATTTGATTATATGGGCGACATCTTTAATATGGGAACCAAAAAACTGTGCGAATGTTCGCTTTATAAATTAGTGTAGTGAAAGTCGATGTACCTTCAAAATGATATCAGCACAATTTTCACACCAGTCTAAGGCAAATGTATCAGGGTCTCATAGCCTTCATGGTGAATACGTGACTAGATATGCTTAGTTGATCGGCATGCCAAGTGTTCAAGTTTCCGACGAACTAAAAAGGAGCGTGCGAAACGAAAGTGTCCAGGACCATACCACGTCACCAGTACCCGGTCAAAGGGTCACCACGAAACACATGGAGCCTTGGGAATGACTCGCTCTAATCTCCGAGCAGATCGTTTTGTGACTGCGATACATGACCATGAATTTTAATACAGTATCAAATTGTCCAGGCAGTATATAAAAACTACACTCACGTGGGCAAATGGTTACTCAAGTAGCAAATTTAATCGTCCCCGGCCCTGCCCCCGAATAAATCTACTTGGAGATTAGATTCACACGACAGAAGCACCGTCATAGTCAGAATACGGGGTTTGGGAACTGACCCCTCGTAAAGTTTGCTGCAGTACCAAGGAAATCCATCAGGGGGCCTACAACCTAATCATTTTAATAGGTCAAGACGTAACCGCATACCAAAGTATACAACAATACAGTCATGGATTGCACTGTAAACTATGTAACACCTTTAGTGCACTATGCACCAAGCAACATTTAGTGTCAGTGCACAGCAAACCAATCAGAATTGCCCTGATGAAGATGACAGACGGTCATCGAAACGTCGGCCCATGAAAAATAAATGGTTGTGACCAAAGAACTTTGCTATTCAGTCATGGATTGAGTTATGTTGTTCAACCCATAAACATTGTTACAAACTAACGTCACAAACCGGAGGTCATTCAAGTTTTTAAACCATATCTAGGATAATGTTGCAATCTGAACAGTACTAGTAAACAGTAATGTTTATTTTGGAAGAGTAGATAATAATATAACTCTACCTTTATGTTCGTGTTTTCTTTTTATATAAGTCTTTCTCAAAATACTTTAAACTTTCGAAAATGATGCCAGGTTGGCAGAACATTAGGATATTGGAATTTCTTATACACAACCAGAACTTCTCTAACATTGCTGACGTTTCAATGTCTATCATACTCTGAGGAAGGTGTCTGATAGACATCGAAACGCAAGCAAGGTGAAAGAAGTACTGGTCGTGTTAAAAAAAAAATTCCTATACTAGCATACTTAACACTACTTTGCCTCCTAAGTTTTATGTTTGAAAGTGTAACCATACATTTGAGTTGTATATTATATGTTTAGTAGAATAGTCGCATACTATACTATACTATACTATACTATACTATACTATACTATACTATACTATACTATACTATACTATACTATACTATACTATACTATACTATACAGTACCCATCCTGTTGCCCATCCTTTATTTTCATGTTACATGTACATGTGCTTGTAATTAGCGTACGGGCAAGACTTTGCAATAATAAACTTTCTATCATTACACCCACTCAGGAGCATTAGTGGTCGGCCCCCAACTGGCCGTACTGGCCTAATGCGTCAGCAGGTTGTTACACTGTCACGAACTTCAACATGAGACATCTGGACATGTACTGATCTATATCTAACACGGACAACACTGTGCACGAAAACATCATCTGGTGTAACTTTTGAACTTGCGTATTCACTAGTACTGACTACCAGAACTTTGGAAACCTTCTTACAGATGCAGCTTTATATTGTTTAAGTTAGTTCCTATGTCTCCGTTTGTTTTGCTGTGCCGCTGTGGATTAGGTACGTACGTGTACGTACTGGGTAAACGGACCTGCTTACAGTAAAAGCCTCTTCGTTAAGACAAGACAAGATAACAGATGGTGGGATTAAGAAGCCGCGCCACTAACAAACAGAACATCTCAAAGTAACGCCCCAGGAGAATCTCTACGTACCGTGCGGAACTTCTGATGACATGAACTCAGTGTAAAAGCTCTTTCATGTAGCTCACCTGACGGTAAATATAACATCTTGTAAGTTTCCTTAGAACCTTAAGGGCCCTTAAGGAACGTACCTGTCTCGAAGGTAGTCCGCGCGGACTTAAGTCCTACCAGCGGTGGCACCGAGAACGCCTGCCTGCTACTTAAACCGCGCCTGGGTAATCTTTAAGTGTTGCCGTGTCTCTTTTCTGGAAGGAGCTCGCACCCCTACGTCACAATCTTAGGAATGGCAAGCCTCCCACTTATCCAACAGCCACAGCAGGAGCGGCTCATTTGCATATTCGGGGGTCCTGACCGGGGAGCTAGTAGAGCGACGCTGCATCTGTGTGTATTTCTGTACTCTCCAAGCAGAGGTTTGGGGTTTGGCTTAGTTTTGGCATGTTTTAAGGCTTTTCTATCGGGGTTTCTTTCTTACACTGTAATTTTTACGGGTTGGCGTAAAACAAAAATCCAGTGCAATAAAGAAACCCTTATAAAAAGCCAAAAAAAAGCCCAAACCCAAACCTCTGCTTGAAAGGTAGTATTTTTGGTGCGAGCCAAATGAAACTGTGACGCACGACTGGTGACAGAGTTTCAAATAAAGCCTAAGGCATTCTTCGCCTTCCATGATTTAGAATCACACAGCATTTTATATAATTAGCGGGTTATATGCTTCAACCAATTTAAAACGTCACATGCCTGAATATCATAACACAGTTAAGTAATTCTTACATAATATAAATAGGCTGTACTTATTTAAGGCATCCAAAGTAAGCTCAGGGCAGGCTTCAGTCAATTTTCTGGTCGTTTTTTTTAATGTAGTAAGTTTTAACTACATTAAATCCTATCCCATAGCATACCTATATATCTGTGAGGCAAAATTGTAATGTCGGTGACGGAAAACGGTTGCTTGTTTAGTGTCGTAGCTGGTTCTAGCTATTTATGGGTGGTACCAAAAAATAAAGAGTCGCCTCTTGTAGCTTGCTTTGGGGGCAATTTCAAACACTTCAAGTATGAAATGATGCCGAAAATGCGCTAAGAAATGACAGTAAATGTCAATATTAGGCAGATGCCCTCACTCAGAATATTCTTTGTTTGCCGTCCTGAAATTGAACTGAATGCCTTTATAATGTAAGACACAGAAGCATTCTTAGTCATTGAGGAGTAACACGCTAACGTTACACTGCATACAGCGATGGACAAACCAACTATACACAAATGGTTCCATCAGTTAGATTTACTAGTAGATAAGCTGTGAGATAATCCATTGTTTTGGTACTGCCCGTTTAAAAGCTAAATCAAGGTCAAACAATTTAAGGCCTATACCTCCTTATAGAGGTCTGGACATACATAAATACATCCTGCAAGCTTAGCCTATTATTACCAGTCTAACGTACACAGACGCTAATTTTAGTAGAGTTACTCATAGATGTATACGTTATACCGGTGTTGCAGTACGGTAGCCTCTACCAGGCTTCGGGAGGCGGCTGGAAAGAGTAGAAATTGGCCAAATAGGGAGAGATAACATGCCGGGAGAGTTGGTCCGCCAGAGAGTACAGTTTGCCGCACCCGACAGGCTTCGGATGCCGCCTCCCGAAGCCTGGTAGAGGCTAGAAGTACAGTTCGACAATGAAAAAAGCGCCACCTATCGGAATTGATCCAACACGCATAATGTACTACAGTATCTCAGGTGGTTAGATACGAAACCATTGTGTCTTGCTCAAGTAGGATAATAGTGACTGATTGTGAGGGAAATGAACCAAAGCCCCAAGCGACATAAACATGTTTTCTGTTAAGCTTCTATGAGAGAAGACAGGCTCTACTTTAAAGAGATAAAACTTTTATTCCACTTTATAATATCTTTTCAATTCCTATGTATCTATGAGGGATAATTAACAATTATGAAAATTCATGGGTCCTTTCTTCAGCTACCCTCTTACAAAGTTTCCAACAAAACCGCCCTGCAGTTTGAAAACAAGCTGCCAGGAGGCCCAAGCTTACATGAATTCTGTTCAACTTCAAAAGCTTTTGGCCACTTGAATATCAAGACCATAGCTTGTATAAAAACTGGTGCATTAGAAGAGAAATATGTCTTCTGTAAAATATTTTTGCAACCATTATTTTATTGGTACATGTATGCAATGAGTCCTCATCAATCATCAGGTTTTTTTGGAAGCAATTCATTGATTTAAAAAATGCATGTTATTCTTCGCAAAATGCAGTAAAATTTTATATATATATATAATTTGAAAAATTCATCAAGTGATATGATTTATATGAAAACTGTACACGATTAATGCTGCATACATGTAGAATGCAAATAATATGTCATTTTACAAATTTTACATATGTGTTAAAAGATGATTGCTGGTAACAATTACTAAAATTTACCTATTTCCACTTCACATACATGTAATGGCACTGAATATGACATATTTGGAGAGGTATTAGCCATGAGTGGTAGTACCAAACATATAGATATGATCAATTTAACCTATTTTTCTTACACATGGGTGTAGAACAACATTCATTGAAGATTCTCTTTTTCTGCTCTAATTCAGCTATCATACAGCCTTAGGCTGCTATCTATTTTGACCAAATGCAATTATAAAAGTGACCATTTAGCATAAAATCAAAGTAATATTTCCACCCTACGCAGACCAATGCTGGTACCAATGGAATAGCCAAACTATTCACCATTCATTCAATCATGTTTTTGTTCATTTACTCTTTCCTTTTTCTTTCTTTCTTCCTTTTCCTCTATTCCTTTCCTCTTCTTTCTTTCTTACTTTCCCCTTCTTTCTTTTCTTCCTTCCTTCCATCTGTCTGAATGTGCAAATGGCAGACCATTACTACCATGGTTTGACTCTTTGTGGTGCATTTTTGGTGATAGCTGCCTGCATGGCTCCCATGATTCCCGGTATGCTTGAAACACCTCTCAGAACGTCTGCTGCTCCCTCCCTGTATGGAACAACAACTTCAACAAACAAACAAACAAAGTACAATGCTGAACTTTATTCCAACACAAGGGTACATAAGGATCAAATTCCCAATAACCACTGTCACCTTCATCAGGATTTTAACCTATGTACCATGCATGTGTTGGGATAAAGCTCAGCATTGTACTATGATTACTACATTGTACTATTTTTTTTTTCAACCTTTATTTAACCTTGAAATGTACAGTACATGTTGGTATCAGTACAACTCTTCGGCCTAAGCCGTTTTTCAAGAGGTCAAGGGGTTTAGAACATTACAATTCGGTGGTAATGCTGTCTTCAGTAGCCAATAGTTGATAAGATGTTTTTAAACAGGTTCTTAAACTAAGTAAAGAAAAAGATCAATTTAAAGATGATACTTTTCACACATTTCAAGCTACAAAACCAAAATATTATCTGTTCTGAGCCAATACTTTTGTAAATTGTTATCCTGATTTGCATCAAAAGAAAAAAAAAAGATTTCCACAGGGGGTAAATGTAAGATTAATGAATAAGGAGTTAGCTTAATACTGTCTCTTGCCCCTGGTGTAGGTAGAGAAATGTGTATGTACCTCATGAGTGCAGTAATAGTCTGGTCTGGGGAGGTGGACAACAGGTAGAAGATGGCTCTCAGACCCTGGTACTGCACTGCTACAATGGCAGACTGGAAGGAACAATCAAAACATACACTACATTAAGTACACTTTACTTACTGAACAAGGAGCTTTAAAAGTAGGTGCTACTTGAAATGTCTGCAGACTTTCTGTAACTTACTATCCACTGCTCACCGAGTCATGTGTCATCTGCATAATGTGACGTCACGAAAGTGGTGGATTGCTCATTCCTTGACAAAGACTTTGCACACAATCTCTGTGTTGGAAATTGCAGTTTAAACTACTTCATAATGACTTCTACCAACACATGAAATTTCAGGCTGACTAGAACACTGCAGCTGCACTATGGTAGAACGTTGGCAGAACATACTGCGCCTGCGCGAAACCCTGATTTTTAACATTTTTTTAGGGTTGTTTGGTCAACGTTGCATCACAATTTTGCCTGTCGCAGAGGATATCTTTTATAACATAACCTTTGCAAACTACAAATGGGATATTAACCTTATATACGCGAGTACAACATTATATGAGACTTTCTGCCTAAGTCCTATGCACAATACATTACAGGTTTCGTGCAGGTGCTCACTGTGGTTTGAGGAACCCACCCTGAGTGCTACCGAGATGATATCCTGTAGGTGGGACACCAGCTTGTCTGTGTTGGTGTGGAACATGGCGAAGTTGGCGATGCCTCGGCTCACGTGAGTCAGAACCTCCGTGTGCTGGGCGTGGGTCTGAAGCATGCGGCACAGACAGTCCACACACTGGTGCAGGGAGATCTGTAACAGGTCCAACACACACCACACGTTATCACATTTTTCTATTTACAGTCAAACCTGACCATGATGACCGATTTTTCTTTCTTGGTCCCATCTACGCTATATTTCTAAATGTGTGTCTGAAAAACTGTAGATCTGAAATATACTCTTGGATCAATAAATAAACTTGAAACTTGAAGATGTTGGTGTGTGGTAATAATGATAATGTTATAGATAGTATAATCTATAGTATAATCTAGCAGTATAATCTAAACACGGATAGTGAGTGTGTGTGTGAGTGATAGTAACACGCAACTGTGGCTAATTAGTGCATGCAATTAACACAACTTCATCACAAGAAATAAGCAAGATAAAACCAAATGTAAATACACATGGAGGAAAGTTAATCTAGAGCTGTCCTGTAGTCCTTGAGTTGTCCTCCCTACCTGGTCCTCTGAGTTAGTTGCCAGATTGGCCACCAGACAGGCAGCATTACTGATGACCTGCATGTTCTTAGGCTGGCTGCTCAGCACCTTGGACAGGATGTTCCCAGATGTGAAGGATTCCTGAGGGAATAATACAAGTAACCATTATACATGTACCAGGGCTCGAAATCCTTTTTCCTGCATACCTGCACTAGCCTGGTATTCAGTCTGATCGTGGTCGGGGCCGAAAGAGCTCTATCCCGCCCGCCTCACATAGGTTTCCCGGTGTGTATTTCACGAGAGATTAATTAGCCCTCCACCAAGTCCCCAAACATACTGTCTCTTATTAGTGTAACTCTCCTACCGGGACGGTCTGTTGCACTGGGCGGGGGAAGCTACATGTATTAGAGCCCCTGAAGGCACAACCTGCCCGAACACCCTAATACCCCCAATCACGTAAGACTGGATACCAGGCTATACCTGCACTGGTACAGGTAACATTGAAAATTATCTGCACCAGACAAATTTGACCTGCTATTTCAAAGGACAAGTAAAGTAATTTCAGTTTTGGTGCTTTTGAACCCCAAATCCTGTTTGCAAAATGTGATTCATTGGTTTATACTGGTGATATTTGACCCAAATCTGTGTTCACGTTTGATGCCTATTCCACCAGGAGGCAGCAGTGAGGTAGGCTGTCCACTTAATTTATTCAGTCTATAGTACATGTATACCTTTTGGATAAGATACATGTATGACAAATGTCCTGGAGAGCATGCGCGCTTGGGGACAACCAGTAGGGGGCAGTATTGCAACAGTGACATCCAAACAAGAAGAAAGCACTGTTAAATGAATTATAAGCAGCTGTTCTTGTTATGTTCAGTGGCTGACTAATGTGTAAGTATGACATCTTTCCCACCTGTATTATTCTGTGTCGGTGCCAGTCTGTGCCCAGTGCCAGTTGATTGAGAGCCTTCAGGGCAACTTCCTGCATCTGTGGTGGAAACAGAAGAACCAACAACAGCAGTGACCACATGTATGTACATGATTGTATATATCCAACTCCTGTACATTTGGGACCGCATTGTAGATACAGTTCCCTGTAACCATGTATACCGGTATGTGTAGATATGTAAATATTGTACTTTTGGGAATGCATCTATAGCACCTGTGCTGTGCAATGTAAATCAGTCAGGATTGCCCTGACGGTCACTGAAATGTCGGCTGTGAATAAAACACTTGGTTGTGAAAAAAGAGTCTCTTTACTTGGTGACTTACCAACCTGATGAAACTATTCACTGGACTGTGTAACAAATGATGTTCCGTCCTATGGACTGTAGCCCTTTCTAGTAGCATGCATGTCAGTTGAGCTACACAGCCAGGATTCGAACTCACAACCTCTTGATCTAAAGTAGTACTGGACTATACAATTGCTACATGTGCAAAGCAAAAGCTTATTACCTGCTCATCCTCTGATGTGGTCAACTTCAGCAAGGAAGGAAGGGCCTTCTTGTCATTCTGAGGGAAACAAAGTTAAGTAGAACTGCTGTGAGAAAAACACACTCATTTATGGATATCTAATGACTTACCAACACTCATGATCAATGGCAAAAGTAGTGTTCTAGCAAGTACTCATCTTTCCATACTTTGACGAAATTTTGCCGCTCTTGCACATGACAGACAAAAATCTTACACAATCCGTTATTTTTGATGGGCAAAAATTGGCATGTAAAGATACAGAAAGAGATGTCATTTAACGAAGATTAGTCTCCCTGGCCAGTAAAATTTGTCACTAGAAAAGCAGGAAATACTGGTAGTGTTTCAGAGGGTCAAGATTTAAAAAAATTTCCCGACAGAGCTCTACAAAATGTTACATCTTACAAAATTGAGATGGCAATCCTTCCCGATGTGAGTGGTTCAAACCTTACAGTCCGGTCTTACGCAGCTTGTACTTACATTGTACATGTACAGAACTGGTGTGTTACGCCTGAAGGGGGTTTACTGGTTATGTTGTGACATTTCATGCCATAGATAAATTTAATTTCATCCTAGTAAGCAATAACCCTTACTGTGTACAAATAGGTACTAAATATATCAAAGAATGTTTAGACCTTAGAACAAGTAGTATTAGTTGACCCATCTATTGTTTTGTACGTAGGATAATTTCATTGTACCCATGTATATTTGTCTGTATATCTACATGTCTTAGACCTTACGAAAGTCGCTGTACTTTTTGTTGTGTCAATAAAGTTCTTCTGTGAAACAAACAAATCAAGAAACAAAGAAATGTGTGAGAAAACTACCTCAATAGCAGCTGCATGGTTCTCATGGTGTTCTAACATCAGATTCAGAGTCATGACAGCCAGCAGTGCTATAGTCTTCTGCATGTTACACAGGCCTAATACAGGCTTCAGGGCTCCTGAGGACATGGCTGCAAATACACAAGCAATAGAAAAACACTTTTGTTTGAAGCACTATTTCTACTAAGAATGAATATTTTACTATGAAGTATATCTTATGAAAGTAAAGTACAATCCTGACACTCCAGATTACATAACTTTGTTTTGTTACCAGTGATATATTACATTGTAGCTGGTGTGTTATGCTGAAGGGTAGTTATACCAGCTGTACAGATACAGAACAAAAGCAAAAAGAAGAAAACCAAGAATTAAGAAGGGGCAAATGTCACCCCATTCATTTTGGCCGCTCTTTTGTACTTTGTACTGGTTATGCAGTAAAGAAAAGACTACGTAACCATATCAAGATGAAACAAATTTACATGTACATGTATGTAACCTATAGTAAACAGATGAATGCAGGAAAGACATGCCTTACCGAGAGTCCTGAGCTCAGGTGATTTACAGAAGATCATGAGCGCACTGATGGCTTCTACAAGAGTCTGTTCTACTGTCTCCTCAGATAAGATACTAAAAAAAACAAAGAAAGGAGTGTCTTTTCAGAGTCATGCTAAGAACAAGAGTCTGTTTTATTAGTAAAGTCTCCTTGGAAATAAAGATGCTGGAAACAAAGAATTTTCAGAGTCTCTTTTCAGATTCATGCTTAATTAAAACAAGAGCCTGTTCTACTAAGTCATGTCTTCTCGGAAAAGGTGCTGGAAACAAAGAAAGAGGTCTCTTTTCATATTCATGCTTAGCACAGACTGAGAAAGACATCTAGGGTGTGCCACAGGAAAACCGATGCACTGTGCGTGCAGTGGTGGCCCGGTTTAGAAGTTGAAAAATCTGTTGCACAACATGTCGTTTGACACAGGGGAAATGATATTTTTTGCCCCAGGTTAATTGGACTTAGAGGCAAATGTATTAGCAGGATTCTGTATCAAGTTTTTGATTGTACACTTGTGACTGATGATAAAATGTGAGAAAACATATGACAATACTACATGACTCAGAGAATGAACTAGCTACAAAATTGATATTGTCGCACAAAGAATCCGTGACATTATAGAAAACACCTTGACCTGCAGATGGCTTTGACTGCCCCTGTAGCTGCCAGTGCCATGTGGACTGTTGGGTACCGAGACATGGTGTGTAAGGCTGAGGCCAACTGGGCCTACAGAACAATAAAGAAGAAACTTAATGTACGAGTAAAAGTTAAAGGTGTAATGGATAATAACGGCATTTAGTCTACTTTTATAGGCATCCAAAGCAATTTCAGAGCAGCAAAACTAGATTTTCAACATCATTCTGGCCATTTTTGTAAAGTAGTAAGTTGAATCAATCCTATCCCATACTGATGCATGTTGTACATTGTATCTGTGGTATAAAATGCAATGATGGAAAAGAGTTGCTTGTTTTGTATCATATGAAATGATGCGGAAAATGTGCTTATTATTGATAGTGGCGTCTGTGTGGTGTAGGGGATAGAACATCCGACTGTCAAACAAGGAGACCCAGGTTCAATCCCCAGGGCTGGACCCAGACATGTCCGGACATGCACCCAGACGTTGTGCCCTTAGGAAAGGCACTTAACACGCATTTCCCCCCTCAGTTAGAGGGTTCCTGGGCCCTACTAGGGTTTGGGTTTGCGTTAGGAAGGGCATCCAGCCATAAAAATCTTGCTGCAACAAAAAGACTGGGGTTTGGGGAAAAATGACGTTAAGACCTCTTCATGTGCAGATTTTACTTACCCTAACTTCATCACTCTCCGACACACAGGTAAGAAACACAACAGTCTGCAGTCCGCCTAACTCTATGACCTGGAATTCAGATGAAACAGTTATCAATCATGTTAAACTACATACCTGTTAACAGTTATTAATATGTTAAACTACATACCTGTCACCCCTCAAAGAAATAAACCGATCCTACCAGCTCTGTCAAAACTTAAAAATGCAAAACAAATATATAAACAAGTATAGAAATGTTTACACCAATCCATGGCAATTGATTGTCAAATGACAGCTAAAGGCTCAATTCATCAGCAAATTACTGTGGTTAGTTTTGACTAACTGTATTTTATCTTTTATTTGTAATGTATTAGTATATTGCCTCAAAGACTATGCAACATGCAGCACAATTGTTAGTATTAGTAATTCTTATCAGGTATTGCCAACATTAATTCATTTATTTCAAACAACAACAGTGTCTAACTTAACAAATTCGATGGATGTCACTGGAAACGTCCGTAATTTATCCAGAGGTAGAGTTTGAATTTCCTAATAAAAAGTATGTGAAATTTGAGGGAAGGTTGTGAATGTGTGACAGTGGCCTAAGGCAGCAGAAGCTTCCTTAGCCCCTGCAATATGCATGATGGCAGACCTTCCCTATCCTGTCAGGATTCCTCACAGCTTCTGCTATCCCCTGTGCAGACTGGAGCTGGAACTTCTGCATAAAGAGTTGCCAAACAACACAGAAAAAACATTCAACTAAAGTAACATTTGCAGTGGAAATGCATAATGTTTACCTTCAGACATGGTCTGCTCTGTTAATTCTTACTCAAACACATTCACATACATGTACTACTAGTATGTGGTGACAAGAGCAGAGCAGACCATGAAATTGCAACATTATGTAACCCAACACCAGTCACCAGATGTCAACAAATCATGTCATTGGTCAGGTCAGAGGTCACTGTTTGGAGAAGAAGAAGAAACTGAGCAGAAACAATATGTTTTCCTTCGGTAAACATAACTATCCTTACTCTGCCTGTCTACAGTCTGTCTATAGGGCATACTGAATGGTTAATCATTACAAGAGACATTAAACATTATCTAAGTATCTGTGAGGGCTTGCAAACAGGTTTCTATAATACTGTAAAGTAGCTTATAGAACAGTTAAGGTTGATTCACCAAATTATTGCATTAGAAGGATGTGGCTTTCTAGGTATGCACTGTGCCTCTTATGATATAGCAAGAAATGTATCAATAATACATGTACAATACATCACTTTGAAGTTTGATGCACCAAGTAGTGCAGGTAAAATTGGAGCTGTGCAGGTATTTCTGATGTCTACCTGCACCTAACCTGCACTGGTCCATGTACTGGGTATATACAGGTTAGTGCAGGTACAATTGGAGCTGTGCAGGCATTTTTGATGTCTACATGTACCTGCACCTAACCTGCACTGGTTCATGTACTGGGTATATGCAGGTTAGTGCAGGTAAAATTGGAGCTGTGCAGGTATTTCCGATGTCTACCTGCACCTAACCTGCATTGGTCCATGTACTGGGTTTACATGTTACATTTCAGGTATGCAGAAAAAAAAGTATTTCGAGCCCTGTGTCTAGGAAAGCAGATTAGATATGGGATCTGCATCATATAACTAGAAAAGTAACATTTGCTTAATAAGCAAGTACATATTGTCTGCTCTGTTAATGCTTACTCAAACACATTGACATACATGTATATGGTGACAGGAGTCTAAATGCCTACTATGAAATTGCAACATTATGTAACCCAACACCAGTTACTATGGTGACAGACGTCAACAAAAGACACCATTGGCCAGGTCAGAGGTTAGTGTTTGGAACAGAAGAAGAAGAAATGAAGCAAAAACAATGTTTTCCTTCGGTAAACATAATAACTGTATGATCTCTAAGACTGACCATGAGAGGTGAGCGTGACATGGTGACCAGTTCAGTGACAGGTTTGCAGTCCTCACACACACGTTCTGGGTCATCTAACTGTAGCTGGGGCATCGGCACCTGGGAGTACAGCAACAAGGGAATAATGACTACTAGAATCATGAAAGTTCATCTGTGTTGGTACAATGGTAGTACTAGTACATGTCAAAGTTGAAACTTTAAAATTTGTTCCAACACAAAGAATGGTTCTATCTTTGAGTTTACAACTAGTTACTCTGGTCTTCCCATGGTCTATTAAGGAAGACCAGAGTGACTGGTCGAAAGCTCTACATGCCCGTAGCCAGGATTTTGAATGGGGGGGTTCTCCCCACTGCTTGAGTGGACCTCGAGTGCCGTAGGCGCGAGGCGAGCGCCGAAGGCGCGAGGTTCCTAGGGGGGTCCGGGGGCATGCTCCCCCGGAAAATTTTGAAAAATGAACCTTCTAAAATGGCATTTCGTGCATTTTTGAGAGGATTTTCAAGAGAAAATCAGAGATAAATTTTTATTCAATGACAACAGCAGTTTTTCTACGATTCCAGTCCATCTTTTCAAGAAAAATCTTGGACCTTAACATAAAATGTGGACCAAAAAGTGGACCTTTACAGAAAATGTGGACCAAAAAGTGGACCTTTACATAAAAAGTGGACCAAAAAGTGGACCTTTGAGCCTTGTGGGGGGGTTCTTCCGAACCCCCGAACCCCCCCTGGCTACGGGCATGCTCTAGGTGAGAACAATTCTTTGTGTTGGAACAAAAGTTTTAACTTTGAACAAGGAAAATAATGACTGAATGCATGAATGTGAGTGAGTGAATGAATGAATGAATGGATGAATGAAAGAATGAATGAATGGAGAGATGAAAGAATACCCTGACTAAGTTACTAGTATTTATAAGTAATTAGGTCACAGCAATTGAGCAAAGGAATAGTTTGTGTATACATGTAACCGTTATACACACACATGACCAAGCTAGCACTATTAGTCACTAAGTTAACAGTAGGAAAACATTTAGTACAAATATCATACAAATGTACATAAACAAATAGCGCATCAGACCTTATCCTTGCAGCACTTGCTGCACAGCACCCTGCCACATTGCCTACAGTGGTGTTTCCTCCGGATCTGGTTAAACTTGTTGTTACACAAACAGCACACAGCGGCTTCATTGTCCTCCACCCACCTGTATGTTAACACACACACACGTGCCGCTCAAGTGTTAAACCTGCACCTTTAGTCACAGAGACAATGGTTATTGTTTTAGGAATGGATATTGTTACAGTACCTATTGTTAGAAGCAAAAGGTCGCCATGGGGCTTCAATGACAAGCTGCAAACATTTTTTCAAGGCACAAAATACAATTTCGGGGTGGCAAAACAGGATTTTTAAAGTCAATTTTTTGGTTATTCTAGTAAAAATGAATAAATCCTATTGACAGCATACTGATATCTATGACTATATGAGCCAAAATGTGAAAACAGTTGTTTTGTAATGTTAGGTTGGTTCTCGCAATTTATATGTGGTATCCATTAAAAATAAAGAGACACCTGACATAACATGATTGTTTTGAGGTTTGATATTTTAAACGCCATAAGCATGAAATGATGACAAAAATGCCCTAAGAAATGGCAGTTAATGTCATATCTGACAGATTTCCTTTAGCTGCCCTGGAATTGCAAGTTGGATGCCTTTTCAGGCACAAGGCCGGATATAAATTATAACGGTCCCTTGGGGAAAATAAAATTATAAACGTTTGCACAGAAGTCTACGTAGCTATTTTCCCCTGAATTCAAGTTGCTGGTACGATCCTGTCGCTTGAGTTAACGTTTTATCAACTCAAACTTCCTTGCCAAAAATTTCACTCCAAAGGATTCGGAAGTAGCACCGTTACTAGTATGTCGTAGTGCCAACAAAAATAGGATGACCCTTTGCTGACCTGTATGCAAATATTGACTTCGTTTTTTTTTTTGGGTGTGCAATAAGGCAATCAAAGTATCCAGTATAATCAAATTTACACAAATAAGAGTGCTTTAGTCTAAGAAACAATCTGTTTTTAAGGGAAAAGTCCCATACATAATTTTGCGTCGTCTGCAAGTTGCAAGAAAATTCTTCACGCCCACCTTGCCTTCTGAAGAATGAACGGTTTCGTCATGAAAACATCTTGGGAGCCCTCCACCTTCGCCAGCCTAACCTCCCGACCGTCCAGGTTTATAATATCGACACCCTCCATAGTACAAGTGGTCTAGAATTGCACGTTAATCGAAAGTTTGGCAAGATTCACGACTTCAAGTTTTCTTGAGCCGCCATATTGTTTTTTCTAGACGCGAAGATTTCGTGACGTGTGCAAACATATCCCAGCGTGCAACAGTAAAAGTAAACTTTGCCAACTTTTTCTTTACGGTCCTTATATTGTATCAAGGACTGTGTCCATCTAGATAACTCTTATATGTTTGAATTGGTTAGGGTTAGAATCAGAACAGGAGATAGTGATTCGAATTTTTGATCACTTAGGACATGGGATCCATGCTTAGGCCACAGCAAGTAATTTTTATGGATGACATCAGCGCACGTATTAATTTTCGCCTGCTTTTGGGGAAAACAAATTTAGTAACATGCCGAAAATGGGCAAAGATATCTGTTGCCATGACGTGGATGGCAGATAAATATGAAAAGAGGAGACAAGACAAGGCTCTGATTTAATATTTTATCTTTTACTTCGGTGCAGTGATGTGCTTCATCCCTTATATTATGTGATATTGCCACTGAATCAAAGCCATTTATGCAATGATTGACAACTTTTATTTTTCAGTGACAAATGGATGTTGTGATAGCTGGCAGTAATCTGAGCACAATATAGGTATCATTTCGTGTTTAACAAGGTTTATGATGTCAAAATATGAACATGTAACTTAAATGTAAGAATCTTTTTCTTTTGACCCGCTTGTTTTTCTTTTGCCCTATCGCATTAGATTTGGAGTCTGCAAAGAATGTCATCTATAAAATTTACTTGCAGTGGCCTTACAGAAATGCGCCAAAGGCTCGATAGCTGGCGTGCTTCCGATTCGCCGTTGGATGCTTTAACTAGTTCATCTGTAAATATTCGTAAATTATATAAAAGTAACAATTCAGTGGCAGTGAAACCCACACATTTTTTATTCTAATGACAAATCTGTTATACATAACAATATATATGTCACTCAAATGACATGATAAACATTGGTTGTATTCTATAGATAGAGTCTATCCGAATATAAACATAGATTTTCAGTCTCTAACAAGAAATACATGTACAAGGCATTAACCTTGTTACCATTGATATATACATTATATATACACAAATATATAACACTTCCGATTATACAAAAATATACACACCAGTTCACTTCCTATATTACTTCTCTGATCAACGCCTGTTATACATACAGATGTTATCAAGTCCAAAGGGTTTAGATATAACGTTAACCTTTTATCATGGTTCTACATGACAATCTGTTACATTTTGTACCATACAGATATAGTGATATATACAAAACATATATTTAATATGATCGTCCAAAAGCTTCAACATTACAATAACTAGATATTAAATTTTCAACAAGCTGACTCAAATACATGTTGAACAATTCTGAAACAAATCGAGGAATCAAACTTATGATCCTCAGTGACGTTACAAAACATCTAAACGCAAACGACCAGAATACTATCTAAACATGACAGTGAAGACTTTTTTGAACGTTGGTGAAAATATCTACGGCAGTTGGTATTCAGGAAATAACCATTTATATCAGTGCACGCAGTTGAATGGGTGAATTTTCCAAGAAATACTGAAAGGCGTGAGGTAACCAGTTAAGAAATAGGAGATGATTCTTGTTAGCGTTTTGCTGCGATGAAAGAACAAAGATGGCGGTTTGCAGGTAAGACACACAAGTTTGGGCATCAACAGTTGACACAACAAAGTTTACATTTGGTACAGAAACTAATGACACATGACAATAGACTCCGTACTTCCGACTGAAGCACTGGACGATACTGAGAAGGTATGTGTGGACATTTTCAAGAGCAGAAGCCGTCTGCAAAATGAACAGGATTTTTTAAACATTCCTTCTCCTTTGTTCCCTATTTCTGGCATACGAACCCCATAAAACGATACACATTGAACTGATACAGGCATAAATATATACACACGATCAAACAAATAACAAAGCTGGTAGCTGATCTTGAGGAGAGGACCAAAGCTAACAAGACTGGATTTCAGGCTAGTATTGGAGCAATTTGAGAGCCATTATGTTGCTCTATTAGTATCAGTAGTCCTGTTTGTACTACAAACATGTATAACAGTGACTTGTTGGTGGCAGGTAATTTTCGTAACACGAAACGAAGGCTATAGCTCATTCTAAACTCGTTTTTAACTCTTTTAGAACAAGTAGTTTTAATAAATGTCAAAATTTTCCTGAAAAATTTCGAGATTTTTCTAGTAGCTATAAAAATCCCGATATTTTTCTAAAGAATATAAGAAAATCTCGAAATTTTTCTAAAAAAGTTTCGAGATTTTCTTTTCAATATTTGGAAATTTTTCGGAAAAATTTCG
>NW_017803157.1:2532746-2569928 GCF_001625305.1 Branchiostoma belcheri
TTTTTTAAANATTTGGAAAATTTCGAGAGAAAAATTTCGAGATAAAAAAATCTCGAGATAGGGTATGAATGGGTATGAATGTACAATGAAGGTTAATCTGAATATATATTATCATCTCTCTCTCTCTCTCTCTCCATTTACAGTGTCTCCCGTGTTCTATTCATGGTGCTATTTGTCACTGCTTTTAAGGTCATGACGTTTTTGAAGTTCTCTCTCAGATGATTGTTGAAATATCCATACACAATGGGGTTGAACACACTGTTGGTAAACGCCAGCCAGTGGGCCGCAGGGTAGATATAATCATGCATGGTTTCTGACTGAGACACGGACAAAGCATTAAAGTCATCCAACAGCCAGCACGTGTAGAGGGGTAGCCACGAGAGAGCAAAGTGCGACACAATCATAATCAACATCTTGACAACTCTGCGCTTTTTGATAGCGTCGGCAGCGGCCATGGGCGTTCTCACCACCGGCTTCTTGAACCACAGCGTCAGACCGATCCTGACGTAGAGGCAGGCGTTGAGGAGCAGGGGGCCCATGTAGCACAGCACGAACAGGAACCCGCTGTAGATCTGCTTCGCCTCGCTAGAGGGCCAGAACTCGCCACAGATGTGCATGCTCTGTCCGAAAATCTCGATGACCTCCTCGCGTCTGATGAAAACCTGCAAGATGGATTGTAGTTTGTGTCTATGTATTTTGTGTATATGTACGTAAATTTTTGTAGGTATATATGGGTGAGGGGATTGTCGATTGGAGTTCTGCTCCAGTACCAAGGTCAGCCACGAGAAGGCCCAAATATTTGACCTTTTTGTCCTTCGTCTTCCCAAGACTTACTCACATACCAAATATATCATATGTAATGCTGACCAAAAGATGCGGACACACACACACACCAAAAACACTACCTCCATTTGTCATGGAGGTACAGTGTAACAACGTCTTGCTACGATGAGCACTGGTAGCTCTGGAAGTTTAATATTATATATACATGAAGAAATAGTGGTTGAAAAAATATAGATGACTACCTGGGGAATCATGATCGTGAGGGAGAGGACCCAGATGCCAGTGATGATGCCGAACGCTTCCTTCCCTGTCAGCTTCCGCTCAGTAGGGTGGATGATGAGACGGTGTCTACGAAGGAAAACAGAACTTACCATGAATAACATATCCTTAATTAGATGTAAAGCCTCTGTTACACATTCACGAATTTGATCTCCCGAACACTAGCCGAGCGCCCCGCAACCATGGTTAGGAGTAGGTCGAAGCAAAGTTGGCTGGTGATCGGCGAGGTAGGCTACTGCATAATGGTCGGGAGGTTTAACTATGACTGTAAGTCAGCAGAACATTCGGGTGTAAGTCGGCAGTGTTTGGAGTGTCTTCGGTGGTCAAATCTGACTCAAATTTAACTCGAATCCGTTTCGATTCGTACAGATAGGCCTAAGTCTGGTCAGAGTTCTCCCGAATGTCCTGAATAGAAAGTTCAGTATTTGGAGTGTCTTTTTGGGGACATATCTGGCTCAAATTTAACTCAAATCCATTTCGGTTCGTACAGAGAGGTAGGCGTGGCCTAAGTCTGGCCAGAGTGCCCCCGAACGTCCTGAAAGGAAAGTCCAGGGACTTCAGCCATGATAAGTTGTTTCACAATGTTTATGAACGATGCAGCATTATCACTGCACAAAATCCATTCTTTAAGCCTCTTTAAGGTGTGCTTAAAGACAGTGTTTCATGCCGTGAATTATTGCCGTTGAAGTACGTTAACAGCAGCCCACCTTAAGTACCACTGCGAGCTTGAATATTGACGTGCCTAGAGTAGGCAAAGAAGAATATTGGCGCCACGTAGCCAATTTCAAGCCTTTTAAAGTGTGCTACAGCAAGGCTACTCTCTCACTTTGCTCTTAGGCTGACAATGAGTCCTGTCACCTGCCGAGTGCAAAATAGACATCCAGAGTATTGAGGGTATGGAAAGGTGACTTTATTGCATAGGTTCGTGTGAGTTAAGACGCATTTTAAAATAACGCTGTACCGGGACTACATTGTAAAGTGGGGTCTTGACCGTGATTTTGCCGGCTTTGACACATGTACGTAACTGTAATCATAGATTTATCGCTTATAATATATATATTTATTTTATATTTCTCCCTTCGAATATATATATATATATATATATATATATATCATATTTGTGTGACGGCACACTTAAGTTCTATCAACTTATTTTATGCCGCCGCCAACGCAGAGTACAACTACAGGACGGGACAATACTCATTTTCACTTAGGAAAGTCGTGAAAAGTGCCTTTCCCAAGGGCACAAGGTCGGTGGCATGTCAGGACTCGGACGTTAACCCGGGAGCTTATGGTTCCGAGTCGAGCACTCTGCCGTTACACTACACGACTATATGCTAATATATTTGCTTCATTCCTCTTCGGAAGCCACTGAGTAAAGCATCTGTCCATGTTTCAAGCCTTATATATTCTACGTATGGGTAAGTGTAGTCTAATCTATCATCATCATCGTAGTATGACGCCCATATTACCCATCGGGTAGTTCAGGTCCCGGGCTAGGTCGGGCAGCCCTGGCAGAGAACGTCTCAACGCTGTTGAACATTAGTTATGGAACTTGCGTACGGCGTCACGAAGTCCCAGTGGACGTCACTAAAAGCTGACAGAAGTGTTCAATCACTACGTGCTGTGTAGAGTGGCATGCTGATCACTGTCGCTGATGCCCCTGTCACACATTGTCGACCTTTCACCAAATTTCACGGTTCCCAAACACGTTCGGCTGACGTTCCGGAGCAGTCTGACCAGATTTATTCCACGCCTATCATTCTACACTAATCGAAACGAATTTGAGTTAAATTTGAGTAAAATTTTACCGCCGAACACTGCTGCTTACTGCCGAATGGTTTCCTGATGTTCTGCTGACTTTCAGCCGAATGCTGGTCAGCCAACCATGTTCGACTAGACACAGAATATTTGAAACATTTTGAAACATTCGGCTTGCGCAGCCGAACAGTAGCCGACTTTGCCGATCACCATCGATGCAGCCAATCTTGCACCCTTGCATCGACCTACTCCTAACCATATATGGTTGGACGGCGTTCGGCCGGTGTTCAGGACGCCAAATTGGTGAATGTGTGACAGGGTTTTGAAACAAAAGTTCAGCATGCGGCGTGCTCCAGTATACGCCCTCGAGCCAAGCTCAACAACTTGGCAAGTCACGACTCTCACGTAACGCAACAGAGCGAGGAAAATTCAATAAATGGAGCTCAGTCCTTAACGTCAGTAGCACTGACGCGTGAGGCCCAAGTATACTTGTCAACTTTAAATGGTACTCACCATTATTGTATGAACTGTCAGTCGTTATATTACTCTAACGTGCTTGTAAGTGATTTAGTAATACGGCCTGCATTATTTGAAGTTTGAAAAGCTTATAACGATCTGAAAAATGCTTTTTCTTATGATAACCAGCGGGATAGTTTGATGGAATAAGGCCAGTTTGGCTTTGAATTCAACAGCATGACAGTCTTTCCGCAATGTAGACTGGCGCCGGTCGGGTCACTTTGAATCAATGGAACAGTCTGTAGTATAATTTTGCTGCGGTTTTGTCACCATGCTTTTTGTAAGACCACCTCAGCTAGACAAGTTTGACTGTGATAAATTTGTGTGCCTTGGCAGCGACTGAGATTTGCGTACATAGGCTGCGACCGAGACGCTAAGTTTCTTCAAATAAGAGTGCACGGGCCCATTTAGAAGTTTCTAGCCGCCCAGGCGTCTCCAGCCACTGTGAAATTTGCACATGCTTGCGGCAAAAACATTCAGCGTCTCCAGAACGTGCCATGATTGATGCAGGGGCTGGTAAAGTCTTTGTCGTGTAAATGATGGAGAGCTTCGTTATTTACTTTACTTTACTTCAAGTTCAAGGCAGACTCTTGTCGCGTGGAGTGTGGAGAAAAGGAGGAACAGTATTCAGATTCATATTTATTGAATATCGTATCGACTGGCATGTCACAGTGAAGTGCATGAAATATGTAGAGTATCATTTTTACAACGTACCGCCCATTATTACAATTAGATATAGTTAGCATAAAATCTTACATATATCTGCATCAATATCAGTAAAATGCAGCACAAAAACTTATCACAACAATGAGTTCATCAGCTAAAACATTCAAAGATCAGTATTAACAGAGACAAATAACATCATATCATAGATAATACAAAGACCAGGTTTTAGACAATAACTTCAGTGCACGAGGTACAAAAGACTGTTCGTGTCTTTTCGTCTTTTCTAGATGTAGAGACAGTGGCTGGTTTACCTCTGCGCAGGTTGTAATTACTAGTACATTGTGTCGGAGTGGATACAAAATCAATCAGAGGACTATCAGCATCCTTCAGGATGTTCTGAATTGTGCGCAGGGTACCCTGATCTCGCCATGTGGACACAGAAGGCAAAGATTCAACTGCGATGCCAATGATGTATATTAACTTTAAAGCTCGCGGTGAGTAAAAACAACTCTTTCGAGCCTTGTCGTTTCCACACATGATATAATAACATAATATTGTATTTACTCTGTACTGCGGTGGAAACATAACTGCCATCCCGCTGTAGTATAAGAGTTCACTTGGGAAACGTCTTTGAAACTCCTTTTGCAGCAAGGCCTCTGACCCAAAGTTCTGTTATCATTCAGATTGATTTTGATTTCTTTTGGTGTATGAAAACATAAAAGATAAACAGCTTGAATTGACTACAAATAAAAGTGTACAAAAGATCACAAGATAACAACACAGTATGACCAATGGGCGACTCTTATTAAACCTGTCATTTGCACACACAGAATCAATTACTGCATGTTCCTTATTGCCTTTACTGTTTCTAGTATCTCCCTTTTCTAATTTGTAATGGTCACTTGTTTTGTAACGAACATGTATGCGCAATTGCGATAATCTAATTGTTATCGGACTAAGCTGTAGCACGAAAGAAGAAGAATGGTCAATAACCCTTCCAAATCTTTGCTTGCATGTGGGTCAACACAATAAAAATACAAAATAGAAGTGAAAAGCAGGCCTCGTGCACATTGGCAAGCTTTGGCCATCTCGTGAAAATGTGATTACCACGAGGTCTCTGGTCGTAAAGATGAAACCAATCATACTCAGGCATAAGGTGACAGATGTAGCGGGTTTTCCTGAAAGGTTGCTGAAGATGAAGCAGATTTAAAACTAACGCCGCGCGAAGGCCGATAGGTGAAGTGAGCTGTGACCAGGCTTTTCATGATGGATGGGTAGGATTTCATTAGAGGACGAAAGATACACACATAGATCTGGGTTAAACCTCACGTACGACCAACGAGCTGTTTGCTGATACACGATTGTTGGCAATATTAAAAAAACTCAGTGGACATAACTACGGTCAAAGAAAGAGTCCCATTCACAACGGTTCTACGTGTTTTTCTAAAAATATCATACGATAAATGTTTCCTGTCCTGTAAATGTAGTTCTAAAATGAGACCATCGATGGACTTTCAAACATCACTACGACCAAGGCTTGTTGCACTGTTTCCATCATTGTATTCAGTGTACGTGTTCTACGTGCTTTCTGAAAAATATAATAAATGTTTTCCTGTGCTGTAAATGCAGTTGTGAAATGAGGCCATCAATGGTGAAGGCTTGTGCCATTCATGTTATACTGTACCTTCTTTGTATTCACAGCAGTGCTCGTGTTCTAAAGTATATTATGTTTTCCTGTCCTGGAAAAGCAGGATGGTAGTTGTGAATGGGACCATCAATGGATTGTAGGCAAAATTGAAAACCTCTAGATATCACTACGATATAGGCTTTTGCTAGTCATGTTGCACTCTGTTACTTTCCATGCATTCATAGCAGTGTATCATGCGGTAAATGTTTTTCCTGTCCTGGAAAGTCAGGATATAGTGGTAGTTGTGAAATGAGGCCATCAATGGCCGTAAGCCAGCAATCCGTCACCGTGCTCACTGAACCGTCATGGAGGGAAAGAACCCCTTATCTACTCTTATTGGTGTGTAAATCTTTTATCGGCAATTTACCACATGCACAAAGCCAGGCTGCACTGAGCGTAGATCCTCGCTCTACCGACCGTTGCGTATGGGTAGCCAGAAGCGGCACCTGAAGCTTCTTCACGCCTAGCTAGGTTTAGTGATCAGGCCACAGGAATTGATTTTATATGTGGCATCCTCCACAGACTCCAAATTTTCGTGTGGCGTGACTCAACGTTAGAGTGTTCATCTCAAAACCAAGAGGTCCAGGGTTCGAACCCTGCCATGCCACCGATCTTCTGCCCTTGGGAAAGGCACTTTACACTACTTTCCTCACTTCACGCAGGTGAAAATGAGTATGATATTGTCCTCTGTGTTGGTGATTTGGAATGGAAAAAATTAATGCGATAGGGTGAAGAAACAAGGGGGGCAAAAACATTTTGAAATTTTGATTAATTTTTCTTAATTTCATCTGTATGTGTGGAAAGTAGAGGGCCTACGTTCTGCTCAATCCTCTTAAAACAAAATTTCTTCCTTTTTTAAACCAGGCCAAAATTAATGCGCGCGCTAATGCCATCCATAAAAATTACTTACTGTGGCCTATGTACGTTCTATCTTGTATCTTTCCCCTGGGAAGCCTCAATCAGGGTTATAAATATGACATTATTGCCATACGTTTGTAATAATTCCCTACTGATGCGGTCTTTGGTACTTCTTCTCAGTCAAGGGAAAACACTTACAAGACTCAAGTTGTACTGAGCTTTAAGATGATCGACAAGGCAGATTTCTTCCAGAGATCGGTTGATGGATGTTGTAGACCTGACATGAAACATCTGCGTCGTTCTGACCTGTTCGGTGACCCACACACGTCAAGGAGCCCATATGGCCATTAAGATTGGCAGGTATACTCAGGGAATGGAGAATATGTCACATCGTGTTTGATGTGACAACAATCGGGGCGCTATATCAAATGAAGCACCACTTCGTGAAAAACAGCCTCCAGTTTAAGTCTGGACTTCCAGTTAAATTCCGTACTAGTTCCCATATCTCAGCAACCTTACATCTAGATGGGCTAATATCGTGAACTATGGGTAAATATGATGTAATAAATATGTGGTAACCATCAAGGACCCCTTGGGGATATTTCTGACATATTCCTGATGGTTCTAGCGCAAGTGTGAGTGTGAATTCTGGACTTGATGGTAAATGATTGGTTTCTGATATCATTATAAAATGGACAACTTAACTAACCGCAATGTTGCCCAGTGTTTTACGGAAAGAAAATATATAGTATAGAGAAAGGTGCCGAGAGCTAGAGTTATAAGGTCAACTATAAAACATCATTCATACAATATGTACATGCATAGGTATGTCATAGGTAGTCCATGACTATGTGGGACGTAGGCTGTGAACGTGTGACTGTGAAAATTATCTAAGTGCGGTGTTATCGTCCGTTGGCTCTGGCCGCCGGAGAATAACAGTCTATGCATACCCTGCAAGAAAGGCTCATTACCTCCATGAAATGTCACGGAGGTTATATTTCAGTTGCGTTTGCCTGTCTGTCATTCTGTCTGTTGGTCAGAAAGATAACCCAAGAACGGCTGGATGGGTTGGTTTCATACTTGGTGCGTTGGTAGGGTGTGACGAAAACTGGAAATGATAAGATTAGGGGTCACCTAGTGGCGTCCCTTGGTACTGCAGCAAAATTTGCAAAATTAATGAGGAAATTGCTATGAATCTGCTGTGTTCTGTTTGATTTTGCTAATGAGCAGGATTGTAAGCCATTTACGGGTGGTCATCAACATGCATACAATTTACAAAAACACTAAATATTTCATGGAGGCACACCATGAGGTCGCCGAACGCAAGTTTGAAATATGTTCTTTTTTATGTGATAACGTCTCCCTAACCTCGTTCATTAAATTCCCGCTGCACGACTGTTACTAGTACTTCAGGCAAGCTTTTAACGTGCGCTGAGCGGATTAATTATATATTCTGCACTTCAGTAGCCTTTTCATTTTTCCTCAGGATCTCCAAGGACATCTTTCGGTGGTCGCAAAGACAGTATCAAATTAATCCGGCAGTATCCATTTACCAGGCAGTTACCATTTGCCTCCCAAGGCTAGCGTAAAAAGTTCAGAAGAGAGCCTGATAAAAACGCATAAAACACGCAAAAAGTAAGCCTAAGCCTAATAAACATCTGCTTGGAAAGTACAGGATAGACACATCGCACTCCTGGCTGTTAGATAGTACAAAGTGCAAACTGTGGTAGTGCTTGTTCCTACAAGTACTATCGCTTGAAACATTACCGGAAACTACAGGCTTTCCAGTACGCACAGAAACTGGAACCCTTGTCAGCCTTTATTTGATATTTCATAGATCACGTCAAAAGTTGTTGCACTTTTACGCAAAAGAAATGAAAGATACAAAACATTATCGTATTTTTCTGAAGTAAACGGGATACCGGAGAGTAAGCAAAAGTAGGTTTATTGGCCGCCGAATGTTGGATGAAAACGATAAAGTTTATGGATATGGACCCTCCTGGCTGACATATGCTACACTCACCCGTCACTATAGATGTACAAGTAGGTCGTGTCTGCGTGGAATAGTGATTTACCACACGAGCTGGGGTGACGTGGGTACTGACGCAGATACAGCTGAAACTATGATTAAGGGCTTGTGATCGATCACATACTTGATCACACTGAAGGCAGGACCAGTATCGCCCTATAGGCGTAACGCTGCGTAATATGCCCACTGTAGCATTCTTTATCTAAAACAAAACGTGTCAAGCAATTGGATGCATTCTAGTGACTTTTCAGAGAAACTATCATGTTGATTACTGTATTTTGTATTACATAATGTTCCACTTGGGTCTCCAACCTTCACCGGCGTAGTGTTATTTATCGTTCAGGTAAAGCAAAGAGACAACATGGCTGGGTTTAGTTCAGAAACACTTCGATCATAGTAAGCGTATCTGTAAAGCTCATGTCACACATGTACATCCATGTCGGAAAATGCTGTGTGATGCTTCCTCTTAAATTAGGCCACACCAATTTAATTTGTTGGTTCTCGGATTCACCTCTTCATTTTTTTCTGATTTGCACAAAAAAAGATTCTGTTCTGAATCAACTAAAAATGCTCATATTTTGCCCCCAAAAGTTGAGGAACGACCTTTTCTTCCTAGTTGTTACAGTTTTTCCATCTATCAATGCAGTGGTT
Organism: Branchiostoma belcheri; assembly: GCF_001625305.1. Lineage (NCBI taxonomy): Eukaryota > Metazoa > Chordata > Leptocardii > Amphioxiformes > Branchiostomatidae > Branchiostoma > Branchiostoma belcheri. The sequence goes on from NW_017803157.1 coordinate 2,541,977, forward strand.
TGATTAAAAGTTCAAAATTCATTGTTTAAATATTAACCCAGCCTCTTGTGTTGACTTCATCGCGCCTTTCGTAGCATTTGGGGCTATAATAAGATGCCTTTACCTGTTTTTATTGCTTCATATTTTTCTGAAAAAAACCGAGAGCCAACAAATTAAATTGGTGTGGCCTTAACCAGCATGTAATCAACAGGCATGTGGTCGGAACTCGTCATATCAATACGTGATGCACAACTATAGGGACGTGTGTGTTCATATAGAGGAATCACAACGTTATCATGTGGATGTTCATGATTATTAGTTTTATCTTGTGCCTATCAACCGCATCCGTTCATCATGTTTTCTTGTGACATGTACTTAGCCCAGTGTAGCAAAACACGCAATAAAAGTCGTCATTCCTTCATTACATTTTGCCGGTGGGCAGATAAAATCTAGTGATTTGATTTAAGAATGACACTGCACTGTATAATAACCTGGAGATGCTGTCTGTTAGCCCGTGGGTTTTCATTACATTTTGGCAGTGAGCAGATAGAATCTACTGATATTTTTCGACCTTTATTTAACCTTGAGCCGTACTACGTACGCTCTACAGCCAAAGCCGCTTTTCAAGAGCTCAGGGAGAGGAGCGTGGTCAGGGTTCTTAATCACAACGCATCGTTATTTAGTAGTAGTACAATAGTTTCAGACATAAATAATGACACATGCAAAATGAAAATTTATACCTATAAATTCTAAATCGTCATAATCTTGGTTGGCTGAAGTTCGGGAGCAGTCCGACCAGATTTAGACCACACCTACCTTTCTAGACAAATCAAATAGAATTTGAGATAAATGTGAGTCAAATTTCACTGCCAACCACGCCACGAACTACCTCCGAACACCAGCCACACCCGAATTATAAAATAGTATAGTAATAAATAGTCGGCTGGCGCAGCCGAACAGTATAACCGACCCCACCGACCATCAGCCGACCTTGCTCCCGACCTACTCCTAACCATGGTTGGGGGGAGTTAGAATAGTGTTTATATTAGGTGGCCATATTCGGTTATATGTGAGACTTACTCTCTCTCACTCCCATATCCCATACCGTATGACGGGTTTGAAATGATTATCAAATTAGAACCAACCTGTCGAGTGCGATGGCTGTTAGCGTGAATACAGAAGCCCCGATAGCCACTCCTTGGATGAGAGGTGTAAACTTGCACAGGCCGTCACCAAATTGATTCTCTGGAAGTGTAAAGTGCAACTGTCACATTCACACATACATGTACGTGTAGGATTTCAATACATGTCATCAGTTATTTGCCCAGAAACGTCCGTACCCTGCAAGCCATTTGTCATTTTCTTGGACCATTCTTGAACATTCATGTTCATTCTGTAACAAAAGTACAGTTCACATCATGTAAAGTTCTAATGATTATACACACATATTTTCTATACACATATTTTACACATGCATAACATCAGTTAGGCACAATATTGGGATATGACTCTGCTTCCAAACAAGTGTTGGAAGCAGCAAGACTTGGGTGTTAAGGTAGTCAACCAAATCAGTACTTTTATTGCTTAATCTACGTCTTTTGGTATTAGGAGGTGATGTTTGAAGCAGCTCTACTTTTACGATAGTCAGCCAAATGTTGTCAGCAACCCAGTTATTGTATTGCTAAGGTGAAATATTCCAACTGCTATCTTTATAGATTATCCCAGTGATCGATTGAGGAATGGTTCCCACGATAGGCAAGCGGATCATGCAACCAAAACACACAGCGAACGCTACCAGATCCCTTTGAGACAGACTCAACCATAGCCAAGTTTGGGGCGTTTGGCTAGTCTTAAGGGGGCCGAGTGTGTGACAGGGGCTTTAACATTGTCCATTACTCTTTGAAGGAAGCCGATGTGTTGCATCTCAACAATTCAAAGCGTGCTCCATCATTCATTACATGGATCTAAGGTTCATGAAGGTCGACGGTATTCAGTCATACAAAGCTGTCGGATTTCAAAACGGTCATGCAAACAAGCCAGCATTTAGAGAAAGACACGTGCGTTTACCCAAGTGACTAACGCACACTTTGGCAGCGGATGCGCTTAAAGCAGTAGCTGAAGGACGTTGGCGTTCTACACTATAGAATGCAAAGTGGACTTCATCTTGCAAAGTGCACTTCATCTTTCACTACACAAATGGATTGGCTGGAGATTTAGAAAGGGTGACGAGAGGGAATCAAATAAACTACAGTTCTCAAAAGGCATAGCTGTGTCGGGCTAGGATAATAAACGTCTGTCAAGTGAATACGTTTTCAGGCAATATAAAAGTGCTGTTGCCCATAGGAATCAGGCTGATAGACGTACATGTTTTATTTTCAAATCCTTATGTTTTTGAATGAAGACCTTTATTGCACACATACATGTATCAATATTATATACCCACTGGGTAAAGTACAGGTCACAACAACAAAAGAAATAGTATACAGAAAACGTTACATATATACATTGTCAACTAGGTGAATTCGACTTCTTCTCGCTTTTTAGTATTGGTAAAAAGGTAAAACAGATATGCATATGTTTCAACATGGAAGGTTTGTCTAAGTTTATTAGAAATGTAAATGTGTCTGTGATACTTACATGTATGTGTATGAAGTAGGGAAACATGAGTTATTAAAAGCGCCCTTTATCTTCCATTATCAGTATAAATCATGGTTTGCAATTAATCACAAGACGTCAGCCACTCAAAAAGTCAGCCATTAAAAAGTCTTTCATCTTTTCATTTCATCAGGTTGGTAAGTCACTGAATAAAGAGACTCTTTTTACAGTGCAATGTGAACCAGTCAAAATTGCACAGAGAAAGTTGGCAGACGGTCACCGAAACATTGGCTGAATAAAAGACTTGGTTGTGTAAAAAATAATCTCTTCACTCTTTCATTTCTGAATAGATTGGTGTGAGAGCCACAAAAGGCCATCAAATAATGCACAGTTCTTACCATGTAAAAGAAAAAAGCTACCGGACGAATGTCATAAAAGCCAGATTTCAAACACCAAAGGCACCGGAAGCATCTAGATAATGATATATGCTAAGACGTGGTCCCTGGACTATGGTATTTTGATCGGATGCAATTCAAAAAGTCTTTCATCTTCCATTTTGGAATAAACTGGTACAAGGGCCATAAAAGGCTGTGACATTCAATCAAATAAAACTTTGTTCTTCAAAGGACCGGAACGTTTTGATATCATAATGTCGAATCAAAGACAGTTGAAGGATGTACATAACGAGTATCTGGGGGAAAGTTTCACTTTGATCATTGCCAGTAATTTCTGCTTCTGCAATTCAGAATAGTCTTCATTCGCGTTTCATTCCTCGTGTAAAAGTTGGCAAGCGAAAAGGCCACACGACAAGTAGTCACAAGAGACCAGCGCAGCAAGTTTTAGCCAAAAATAGGTGGCAAGTTGGTCTGTGGTGGCAAGGTGGTCTTGTAGTTATGGTTGTTGACTCAGAATTGGTATGTTTGGGGTTCGGATCCCTGGTAAATCTTCATAAACTATTCAAAAGATGAATAGAAATGCCTAAGAATAAGCATTTGGATAGCGGAAGCGTTCTGAATTTGTGCAATTCAAAGTGACATTTAGCTTTCATTGTATTTTTTATCTTCAATTGTTCTGGCTTCATCTTTCATTACATCTAAAAGGGATTGACACGGGGATCGCATGACAGCAAATCATCAAAGTACTTTCTTTTTCCATTCAAAGCATGAATCGGAAGCCGATGGATTAGTGCCACAAAGGAAACCTTCCAGCCATAGGCACCGTCAGTATCTTCTGTTATTTCATGCATGTGACATAGCGTACATGTACTTCGCACCGATACAAGGATATAACTACGTACATACATACATACGATCTCTGGTAATCATGATAAAACTTACCACAGTCAGTAATTACATCAAAGATAAACTGTGATTCGTAATCACATTATTATATACTGCTAATGGTAAAGCAACTGTTTAGTGAAGTATGTAATGACTTTTCGTGTTGCTGCAGATTTTATGTCCAGACTTCTAAATTAAATGTAGATCTCCACGAACTGTGCAGGTACATTAGTGCATGACTATAGTAGCGTTAGACAATATGAATGCTAATACAAGTCTGGTTATGGTTGCCGCTCGCCCTTGTAGAAAATTGAAGCCCCATCTGTGGTCGTTTTGATGGTAATCGTGGCCACCATTTTCTTCTTCCAGAATGGTTGGCTGCAAATGAGTTCCTTGTCACATTTCCTTTCTGTCATCTTATGGAAATCTGGCTACCCAAATCGTTACTTTGTCAGAGTTACTCTCTCTGTCGGTGATGACTATGACAATGGAGAAAATTGAAGCCCCATCTGTACTCGTTTTGCTTTGATGGTAATCGTGGCCACCATTTTTCTTCTTCCGGAATGGTTGGATGCGAACGACTTCCCTGTCGCACTTCTATAACATTAGAGAAGTCGGGCCTACTCCATCCATGACAGAAAATCATCAAAGCACTTTCTTTTTCCATTCAAAGCATGAATCGGAAGCCGATGGATTAGTGCCACAAAGGAAACCTTCCAGCCATAGGCGCCGTCAGTATCTTCTGTTATTTCATGCATGTGACATAGCGTACATGTACAATCGCATGTACGATACAAGGATATAACTACATACACACTGATAATTATGATGTTTGATGTTTTGAGGTTTTATTAGATATCCATTAGATTAGATATCAAATCTAATCTATTCTTCCTGGATTCATAAAAAACAAGGCACACAAATGATAAAACTTGCCACAGTCAGTAATTTCATCAAATATCAACTGTGATCTGTAATCACATTATTATATACTGCTAATGGTAAAGCAACTGTAGTGAAGCAGGTAATGACTTTTCGTGTTGCTGCAGATTTTATGTCCAGACTTCTAAATTGAATGTAGACCTCCACGAACTGTGCAGGTACATTAGTGCATGACTATAGTAGCGTTAGACAATATGAATGCTAATACAAGTCTGGTTATGGTTGCCGCTCGCCCTTGAGGCTATAGGCCAAGCTTATCAGACTTACCCGGCGTCTGTTTTAGACAGACATTACCGAACCATTGCTATGATTTAGACAGACATTACCGAACGCAACAAGCAGACTTGCCGTTGGTAAAATGGGCCTACGTATCGAGCTCAGGCGTTACCTAAGCTATTAAATAGTTATATGTCCCTGGGGTATTTGATAAAAAGGTTTTGAAGTCGGCCGACGTGCGTACAAAATAAATAGACGGATTTACCAAAAGATGTTTCTTGCCAAAAGCACTCTTTACCAGACATATATGACATTTGTCATCATCGTTGCTGAATCCCACTGTTCATAAAGTGCAAGGAACTATATATAGTATAAACATTGTATTGCCATTTTGTACCGTTAACTATTCTCAGAAGTGACGGTACTGGGCTAGCGCTATTACTGAAGCTTGTAGTTTGAGTAATGGGTAGAGTTAGTGTCTATAAGTACTTGTGACTAGTCATGTCCATGTAAGGTTGGTGGCAACGGGTGTACAGTTCTCTTGATTTTTTTTTCATGCTGATACTAGCGATAGCAAACCTACGGCAGACGTTGTTCCTTATTTCCTCCAGGGTTTCAAGCCGCGGATCGGTGAGTAATCGAGTCGTTGACGCCATGATGAATTGGGGATGATATACGATATCACGAGACCTTTGCCTGTCACGCAATACTTTAATTTGCGACAGTTTGCTGCCAGCCCACCAAGTAATGAGTTGCACTGACACGAATGTATAAGTTTGATGGGTGTCCGTTTGGGGATTGATAGCGTTCTGAACACAACAAGGTCTGTCTCGTATATCACTACCAGGGATGCAGCAATGTAACATTCATGTGAACTAACTGGAAAGTTCCAGAGAGTGCAAGATGAGTAAGACTGGAGGTAGACACGGAGTCTACGGACAACTGATCTTCACAGCTGCGGTTCAAAGATGTCTGTAAGAGGAACTAAAAGGCTCTTGACATTGACACAGCAGAGGGCAGGGATGTCCTTGCAATGACCGACTCAGCTGAAATCAGGAGAAGCTAGACTGATGAAAAAGAGAAGCGGACTCGGCGAAAACAACTTTGACACCTGAGTCAGCTTACAAATATGTTCGATGCGACTGAAACTGTCATTCTCATGTAAGACTGTTTAGCCATAACCGAAGCTGTAGCGCTGATATCGATTAGCATTTTACCATGGTCGGTATTGACCGGAGGAGGTCATATTGGAAGATACGCATTGCATTGTAATGATTTGCCTAAAAGGTTAAGTCGTATATTATCTTGGCATATTATCTTGATACGTACCAAATCGATTAATGAGGAGTTCTATTTTGCTGATCAATCACAACTTATAAAATGTGCAAATATACCAGGTAGCAGAAACCAACGATACAATTTAAGATAAAATTCAAAGCTTTTTTATACCTTCCACTACTTACGTCATTGCTGGTGTGGTAATTTTTTTTATACCAACATGTAATCACCAGACGTGGTGACGGCACACTCAAGTTTCTTCAACTTATATTAATGCCGCCACCAACACAGGGGACAAATACATGACAGGACAATACTCATTTACACCTGAGTGAAGTGAGGAAAGCCGTGTAAAGAGCCTTTCCCAAGGGCACAAGATCGGTGGCATGTCAGGACTCGAACCCGGGACTGTCAGTTCCGAGTCGCGCACTCTGCCGCTACGCCACACGACCCCACGACGAATGGTAATTTAAAAAAAAGCTCCAGAAAAAAGTTGGCTGCGAATTAGGTCCTCCTTGTCGTACTTCTTTTCTACCTCTTTCAAGCTCTTCTTGTCTACTTCTTAGAAAAGTCAGCCCAACTCCGCCCCAGTAGATACTTCTGCAGAATTATTATCTCGTTCCACGATGACTATAATAATGGAGAAGATTCAAGCCCCGTCTGGGCCCATTTTGATGATTATCGTCGCCGGCATCTTATATTTTCAGAAACGGTTCGCTGCAAATGAGTTCCTTGTCACATTTCCTTTCTGTCATCTTATGGAAATCTGTCTACTCTACCCAAGTCGTTAGAAGTTACTCTCTCCTTCGGCGATAATTATGACAATGGAGAAAATTGACGCCCCATCTGTGGTCGTTTTGATGATAATCGTGGCCACCATTTTCTTCTTCAAGAATGGTTGGTTGCGAATGACTTCCTTGTCGCACCTCTATAACATTAAAGAAGTCGGGCCCACTCCATCCAAGTCGCTACTTTATCAGAATGACTCCCTCGTTCGGCGATAACTAGATAAATATGATGACGGAAAAAATTGAAGCCCCATATGTACACGTTTTGATGGTAATCGTGGTCACCATTTTCTTTTTCCATAATGGTTGGCTGCGAATGACTTCCTTGTCGCACTTCTATAACATTAGAGAAGTCGGGCCTAGTCCATACAAGTCGCTACTTTGCCAGAATGACTTCCTCCTTCGGCGATAACTATCTATGATAATGGAAAAAATTGAAGCCCCATCTGTACTCGTTTTGATGGTAATCGTGGTCACCATTTTCTTTTTCCACAATGGTTGGTTGCGAATGACTTCCTTGTCGCACTTCTATAAAATTAGAGAAGTCGGGCCTACTCCATCCAAGTCGCTACATTGTCAGAATGACTCCCTCGTTCGGCAATAACTATGACAATGGAGAAAATTGAAGCCTCGTCTGTACTCGTTTTGACGGTAATCGTGGTCACCATTTTCCTTCTTCCACAATGGTTAGCTGCGAATGACTTCCTTGTCGTACTTCTATAACATTAGAGAAGTCGGGCCTACTCCAGCCAAGTCGCTACTTTGTCAGAATGACTTCCTCCGTCGGCGATAACCATGATAATGAAAAAACTTGAAGCCTCTTCTGTACTCGTTTTGATGGTAATCGTGGCCACCATTTTCTTCTTCCAGAATGGTTGGGTGCAAATGACTTCCTTGTCGCACTCCTATAACATTAGAGAAGTCGGGCCTACTCCATCCAAGTCACTACTTTGACCAAATGACTTCCTCGTTCGGCGATAACTATGATAATGAAAAAACTTGAAGCCTCTTCTGTACTCGTTTTGATGGTAATCGTGGCCACCATTGTTCTTCTTCCACAATGCCAATGGTTGGTTGCGAATGACGTCAATGTCGCACTTCTATAACCTTAGACAAGCATACTCCGCCCAAGTCGCTACTCTCGCTCACAACAATGATGTTCATTTTGATGATAAAAGTGGCCACCATTTTTTAAATTTCCAGGCTGCAAATGAGTTCCTCGTGACGCTACTGTCATCTAAGAGAAGTTGGGCGTTCTCTACCCAATTTTCTCCATTATTATAGTCATTGAGACAGCAATGCTGTTAAAGTCTCCACCTCAACAGGATTACTCTCTCGATGAGTATAAAAATGGAGAAAATTGAAGCCTCATCTGTGCTCATTTTGATGATAATCGTAGCCACAATTTTATACTTCAAGAAAAGTTGGCTGAAAATTAGTCCCTTGGCACATTTCCTCTAATTTTATGGAAATCTGACTACTCTACCTGAGTCGCTACTTCAACAAGATTACTCTCGATGAGTATAATAATGGAGAAAATTGAAGTTCCGTCTGTGCCCATTTTAACGATTATAGTGGCCACCTGTATATAGTCTTGGTGTTTTAACCACATTTAGTTCAAGCAGTGTTTATAGAGTGCAGGAACATTTCTGGGCCTTTTATTTGCAAATCGCAACACTACAATATTGTAGACAACAGATGACACATCGTATGACATGTTTGAAGAAGAAGAAGAAGGTCTCCCGTGCTCTTGCCCGAGCGTAGGGTGGTGCCCATCTCCATTTCGTAGCCCCTGGGCGACACACAGTTGTGCAATACACTACAGCAGGGGGCTGGTCCGCTGGTAGTGCTGTATGTTAGACCTTCCCACACTCTTTCTCATATGTGCTGAGTGCTAAGCAGAGAAAGAAGTGTGTACTATTTTTAAAGTCTTTGGTATGACCCGGCCGGGGTTTGAACTCACGACCTCCCTGTTACAAAGCGAGCACTCTACCAATTGAGCTATTGCACATGTTTGAAGGCAAAAGCAATAAAATTCTTCGATCTGCAATACTGTAGGCAGCGGATAAAATCCTATCACGTCAGATGCTATAATTGTCCAGGTAATCAGCCCATCTCGGGGAATCTAAGTCTCGTCTCGATCCGTCTAAGGCCATGTTGATTTGATTATATGGATGATATCCAGCTAGGAGCGCATGAATGTTCGTCCGTTTCCACCCACAAGAAATCCGACCATAATCGTACAAACCAGCTGCAAAATGAGCAAATATATGCCGAAATTGCAACAAAAAAAATTGAACAACGACACTAATGCCGTAGAATGCCAAAATCGATTCCGAAGAAGAAAAAAGAAGAAATTGAAAGGAAGAGTCTATTATTCACCATATCATACTGTGTGTTTTGTCATATGTGAAACCTTCATGACCACGAATATCTCATAATGAAGGCGCCTTTTTTTGCTAAACTCTTTGTTTTATTCGCACACTCGCATTAGTTTTGAGGTTCCCAAGGGATGTAATACCTATTATCAAATCAATATGGCTTGATGGAAAAATGCGTCAATAGAGAATGCTTGAAGACTCAAATATGATCAAAATGGATACAGAAAAGCGAGAGGGCTCTTAATACGGACACCATGGGGGCTGTACCCTCGCTAGGCGGTTTCTCTTGGGGTTTTGTACTAATCATCAGTACGTGATTTGGTTTCTTGGACTGACCGGTGTGTCCCAAGAGGAAAGAAATACGTGATGCAGTTAAAAACACGAGTTGATGCTGATCTATTTTTGATAAAGGTAACAAAATAACATATTAAGGAGGGCAATTGTAAGAAAACATTTCTTAGAAGTCATGATTATTTATACTTCAGGAATATCGTAATATCTAGTGTCCTGTTTACAAGAAGTGAACGCAATCCTTCGCAGAGAAAATTACTCGTCAATGCTCTAGATCTGTTGTGTAACAGACATGTGAGTAAATGTTATACTTAATGAAAAACGTGCATGAAAAGATAAATGAAATTATGTAATTGATAGATTCAGATGTAATGATAATACTCCCAGCAGTACTACATGATTACTGAAGATACTTTCGGAAGAGGAGGCAAGCCACGAATTGATGACGATCATTTTAAAAATAAAAGTAAGAAAGGACAATTTATAAGAAAACATTTCTTAGAAGTCATGATTATTTATACTCCAGGAATATCGTAATAGCTTGTGTCCTGTTTACAATAAGTGAAAGCAATCCTTCGCAGAAAAAATTACTGGACAACGCTCTAGATCTGTTGTGTAACAGACATGTGAGTAAATGTTATACATAATGAAAAACGTGCCTGGAAAGAGAAATGAAATTATGTAATTGATAGATTCAGATGTAATGATAATACTCCCAGCAGTTCTACATGATTACTGAAGATACTTTCGGAAGAGGAGGCAAGCCACGAATTGATGATGATCATTTTAAAAATAGAAAGGAAAATTAGAAGAAAACATTTCTTAGAAGTTATGATTATTTATACTTCAGGAATATCATAATATCTTGTGTCCTGTTTGCAAGAAGTGAACGCGGAGAAAATTACTCGTCAATACTCTAGGTCTGTTGCAAACACGTGAAACAGACATGTGAGTAAATATTATACTTAAAAAAAGCGTGCATGGAAAGCTAGGGAAATGAAATTAAACGCGGCGATAATTGCTGGATTCAGATGTAATTATAATACTTCCAGCATACCTGCTACATGATTACTGAAGATGCTTGCGGAAGAGGAGGCAAGCCACGAATTGATGATGATCATTTTAAAAATAGAAAAGACAATTAGAGGAAAACATTTCTTAGAAGTCATGATTATTTATACTTCAGGAATATCATAATAGCTTGTGTCCTGTTTAGAAGAAGTGCACTTAATACTTCGCAGAGAAAATTAGTACTTGACAAGGATCAGTTGTAAACATGTGTAACAGACATCTGAGTACTTTAGTATATATTACGCTTAATGAGAAGCGCGCATGAAAAGTTGAAAGAAATTAAACGCGGCGACAACTGATAGACTCAGGTGTAATGATAGTACTTCCAGCATATCCGCTATATGATTACTGAACACACTTACGGAAGAAGAGACTAATCAAAACCACAAAGTAAGTATTTCAGTTGATATTATCAGCGGTGATGGCCCATCACATGTAAGTCACGTTACCGTGCGTCGTGCTAGCTGAGTGCCATTCTCAACAAGTCCATGAAACCTCGCCAATATTCCGCACTACACTGTAGCCTGATTTAGAATCCCGCACATGTTCATGAAGCACAAGAACATTGAGCACGAGTTTATGGATTTTGCACACACGTGTAAGATAATCTTTGTCAAGAGGGATGAAGCGCTCGCAATTTGCTTGGCACGCAGCCTGATCATACGAGTATTACCATAATATCCAGTCTATCGTGGTTGGGGCTCTAATAGTTTCCCACCGTCCAGCTCAACAGACCGCCCGGTAGGAGCGTTACGCCTGTGGAGTTTTGGACGACAGGAGTTCATTAGCCCAATCTTAGTGGGTCTCTAATTGAACTCCCGTCGTGGAACACCTACCGGGGAACCTAGCTGAGTCGGTGGGGGAAGAGCTTCTGAAGCCCCGAACTGTGGAATAACTTGTCACTTAAACAACGTCAGACAGTGGGGCTGGTACAATTCAGTCAGGGATTGTGATGCTATGAATGTATACGGTATAGTAGAAAATGAGTGAGTGCCTTTGTTATATGTCATTTTGGATTATGTCTTTTTCTTGTAATGTATAACGTTTGTCAGTATTTGTATTTGTATTTGTATGCCCAGCACTACCTGAAAAACAGGTTTTTGAATGTAACCTGAGTGTATTTTGCTGGTAAAATAAATAAATGAAAAAATGAAATGAAATCGCGAAAGACTGCACCACAGCTCAGGCTCCCTGATCATGAGTGTATAGGTTTCTGGTAGCAGCTTGGAGTGTGATCCACTCCTAGAAGAAAAATCTGCCAGCGGTACTTATGTATAAAACAACGGCTTACTTCGGGAATTAGCGACCAAAGAACGGCTTACTTCACAACAAAAACGGCTTTGTCGGAAAACATCTCTACTATAAATAATTGATACACGGAGAATATGTACACCACGTTCTTACAAAGCTACTACCATGTACTGTTTGGACTCCTATGTAGAAACAATATAGCTTTTCGTCCCTATACTAAAGAATTACATAGGGGCTTGATTTTTACTAACAACATATTGCCTACGTTGTTGTGGGGAGTCATTTCGTACATGTAGATACGTGGTACTAACGTACTGGGTAAGGAAGAGTAGGAGTCCTTCCCGGCGAGAGTGGTTCAAAACGTACAGTACTATGGTTACTCCTGGGGTCGTATTGAGGTCACCTGAGTTACCGCCGAATGGCAGCCGCTCCAGACCCTTGCGATGAAGCCCCAATAATTGTAAGCTCCTGACAATTCTGCCCTTGACTGCAAGGGGAAATTAGCCGGCCCACTGAATAACCAATAATCCAAAGATCTCCTCTGCAAATTTGTGTGTGTGTGTTCTTTAGACCCTTTGTCCCAACCAATTCTAAGCTCGTCATAAGTCAGCCCTTGGCTGCAAGTAGAGAGTAACCGGCCCACCCAATAACTAATACCCAAAATACCTCCTCTGCACTTTTTTCTGGATACGTGTGTGTGTGTGTGTGTTCTTTATACCCTTCCAATTCAGCTCCACCAAATGTAAGCTCGTCACATTTCAGCCCTTGGCTGCAAGTAGAGAGTAACCGGCCCAACAAAATAACTAATAATGAAAATACTTCCCCTGAACACTTGTGTGTGTGTGTTCTCGCGCTTGTGTGTGTGTGTGTGTGTCCATGTGTCTTTGTGTGTGTGCACTAGTGAGGTTGTCTTACCTGTGAAGATGTGGTTGACTAACGTGAAGGGCACGCAGAAGATCCCCACGAGCAGGTCGCTGATGGTCAGGTTGAGGATGAAGTAGTTGGTGATAGTTCTGGTTCTCGGGGTCCGGATCACGACGATCAGCACGAGGATGTTTCCTGTGGGAGGAAGCAGGGTCGTGATGTTAGTCATACATGTGTATGAGGCTATGTATATATATTGTGGGGTCGTGTGTGGTATTCGGCTCAGACCCAAGAGGTCTCTGGTTCCAATCCTGCCCTATGGCATCGATCTTGTGCCCTTGGGAAAGGCACTTTACATGACTTCCTCTCTTTCTCACTTTCCCCACTTCTCTCAGCTTCGATTAGGGATGTCCCTCTGATAGGATGTTAAATGAGGGTCCCGTTTTTGGGAGAGTCACACCGAGCCACGCATGTTAAAAAAAACCACCACAGTTATCGAAAAGGGTAGGGGACCTTCCCGGTGTGACTGGTTCAAACCTTACAGTCCTATGGCCGCACCTGGGGTTGTATTGAGGTCACCTGAGTTGGCGCATAATGGCAGCTTGCGATTAAGCCCCAATAATTGTAAGCTCCTCACAATTCAGCCCTTGCATTTGGCTGCAAAGAGAGAGTAGCGGGCCCACCCAATACAACAATTTTGTATCACCCGAGGTACGAGCCCGGCCGTGGGTCGGATCGTCTTACGGCCGGAGAGAGAGATTCAACCCGCGGGACGGCTGGGACCGAGGGTGATGCGGGATACACTGTGTTGTATTTCATCTATGCCATACCCACCTGAGAAAACACGACTTTAAATGCAAAATATGCCAAAATTGTGTGTCCCAAAACAAACAAAAAATGTAACCGCATCCATTTCTACGTCCAAATCCGGTTTTCAAATTTTCGAAATGGGCACACGCGAAACGCATTTGGAAGCCTATGTGATAACCAAATAGAACCCGGGCCAGTTATCACACGGACCGGAACACCCGTATCGAACTTTATCGCGGCCTAGATATGACATGTTAAGTTTTATCGTCATGGTCGTTCTTTCCTCACCACATAAATGAATGAAGCTAGTTACAAGTTAGCTGCACTAGGCTGTAGTATGGATGGGTGGGATTTCCTAGAAGTGAACAGCTACAGTGGCACAAAACAGTGGCCGTGATTTTTTCTTACCACACATAAACCTCAGATAACTACAAGTAATGTTGAATGATACTAGGCCGTAGCATGTCTTTGTGGGGGTTTCTAGTCGCGATACATGTGTATCAGGCTGGCTGTATAACGCTTTACTTCCATAGTCGTTTTTCTCACCACACATTGACTACTGATAGCTACAAGTAATGTTCACACTGGGCTGTAACATATCTGTGTGGTTTTCTAGTCGCGATACATGTGTATCAGGCTGGCTGTATAACGCTTTACTTCCATAGTCGTTTTTTCTCACCACACATTAACTACTGATAGCTACATGTACAAGTAATGTTCACACTGGGCTGTAACATATCTGTGTGGTTTTCTAGTCGAGATACACGTGTATAAGGTTGTATAACGTTTTATCGCCACAGTAGTCTTTTCTCACCACACATTAACTATAGCTAGTTAAAAGATTTAGAATGTAGAATGTCTGCATGAGGGTTTGTAGAAGTGAACAGTGGCACTGAACAGTTATCCGGATGACATTAACACCTGCTAAGGAAAGAAAACATCACTGGAACAACAGCAGATAAATCAGCACCAGGGAAAGCACACACGCAGTTGCTATATACATAAAGTACAGGGTGTAAAGCTACATTATTAGATAGAGGAGTTTTCATTTGAGGTGTGGTTTCGTGCCTGCTCACTTAGAAGGATATGATTTTCGCCTTCAAGGTGTGTTTATTGACGATTTAACATTCTTTTATAGATCTGCATGATCGCTGGAGCGTCCGATTCAGTTGATGGATGTCCCATTAAACACCTCATACTTAATCAAGGCACGGACTGTTTCCTGCAAGCACATCTTCGCCTCGTAAATAAGCATTATTGAAAGCTGTCAAAGGAACACTCTCTACGGAGTTTGGGAACGTTATGGAGGTGATCTTGTGGTTATGGCTCGGGATCTAGAGGTTCTGGGTTCGAATCCCTGGCAGACCCCATTGTTTTGTCCTTGGGAAAGGCACTTAACAAATATTTCCTTACTAACACAGGCGAAACGTATTTCCTAACTTTGGTTAGGGACGTTTTGTCGGATAGGACGTAAAGCCGGAGGTCTCGTGTATAAGGAGAACCACACATCGAGCGCTTTAAAGATCCCACCGCACTTCCCGGTGTGAGTGGTTCAAACCTTCTGACAGTCTGGTCTCAGTTTTGACGTCTTGAACAGGTGATAGTCACCTGTTATGTCAGTAGTCTTTCCACAAATAGAAATAGTGGGGTAGTGTGGCGTAACGACAGAGCGTTTGGCCCGGAACCAAGAGGTCTCGAGTTCGAATCCTGACATGCCACCGATCTCGTGCCCTTGGGAGGCACTTTACATGTCTTTCCTCACTTAACTCAGGTAAAAAAATGAGTATGTCTGTCGTCCGTTCATGCGTTGTGCCGTCACCATGTCTTGTGGTAAATGTTGGAATTAACAAAAGATAGAAAAAGAAACGGAGGGGCAAAACTTACCGATCAGACAGAGGACGAACACCAGAGAGTACGCCAGAATGCTGAGGCCGATGACAGGCGGGGATAGGCGGTAGCGGTCCATGGTGATGGACTTCATCACCTCCCTGCCCTTCTCCGTTTTACTAATGTTAGCCAGGAGCTCCACCAGCTCCTCAAATGGTATGTCTATCATATCCATGACTACCCTGACAAAGACGTTTTCGGGTGGCTCTGGAGATTTTCTAATAAAACAATAAAGGAAATATGACAATCATCTATCGAAATTTAGATTTTCTCTATCGTCAAACAAGAAGGAAATATGAAATCATCTATAAAAGTCAGATTTTGTATATCGTCAAACAAGAAGGAAATATAAAAATCATCTATAAAAATTCAGATTTTCGTTGGACTTGGGTATGAAAATAGCTTCTATAGATTTCCAATTCAGTAAATGTAATAGTTAGAACCTCTAAATATATCAAATATACATCAGAATGGTTTGCTCACCTTACGTGTGTGGACGATAAGTGGTCACACAACTAAAGACGGCGCAGCGGCCCTTCCAACTGATTTGGCTGTCCCGAATCTACCGATATGAGCTCGCAGTGGGTGAGACAACTCGTTACATCAGACCGCTTCAGTCCGGATCTATATCTCTAACCAATCAGAAGGCAGACTCGGAGTCGGCTTCCTTTCTATTGGCCCAAGCGTTTAATTCAATTGGCTGAGGGACGCATTGAAAGAAACTACATTAATAATAGATAAAGCGCTTTAAATCGTATGAGGGATTCTATAGACACATGTAGTAAGTATTTGTCGCAGTTAGGGCCAGTGTTGATTTGTCATTATGGCGTGCACGAAACGAGTTGCTTCGCAGTAAATTAAATACAAATCACGTGCACGTAACAAAAGAACACTAGCCGGTATGGCCCCATTCATTGTGCTTGTCGAAAAAGAGCTAGGGGAATTTCACCAGTAAAATGCTGTACATAGCGTCCGTCTTCTCTGTTACGACCAGTGGGAGATTAGTTCTTCGGTGAGCTAAAACTGGATCGAGATCACTTTCCTTTACCTGCTCGCGGTATGGTGTATGATTTTACAAAGCTGTGACTAGCATTATAATTTTTCTGTAGTAGTACTGCCATTTGTTATGCAAGCTTTATAAATTACCAGATGTTGATACTTTGTTTACAACAGACCCAGAAATAATCAAAAAGATATAAAAGACTAATTGCTCGGTTGTCGAGTTGCCAAGTCCATATTGCGTGTGATTACAGAAACATGGCCCACACTCTAGGGTTTTGGGAAGGTGAATGTCTGCATCTTAAGCAGTTGGTGTGTGTGTAATGAAACTGTGGTTGTTGATATTATCGTCTTTATGAAAGAATAAATTAATTAATGAAAGACCTTTATTGCACATTCATGCTATTACAGGCCATGTATAAAGCACAGAGATATCCCATTATACAAACTTTACAGATATCTCACTATGTATACTAATGTGTACTACTACCTACTACCGGTTGGATTACTATGTACAATTTCATCTTATCGCTTCTTACGACAGTGGTAGATGTATCAGTAGCTTAGTGGGCAGTATGCGGGTAGATGTGCACATAAGTCACTTCTTTCACCAGAAATGTCCACTAGTGGCACGTAAGCTTTCCTTTGAACAATGTGTTGATCTACTCCCGACCTGCATGCTGCTAAGCACCATGAAGTAATCAGGTCAGGCGGGACTTGTGTATGTGTCAGACCGCATTGCCGCCAAACAACTAATATAAAAGATATGCTTGTGGCACGGCAGCAATTTACTGAACAGGTCACTCGGAAAATTTTTCGTCAAGCGTGTCAACGAGAGACGAATGCACTAGGTGGCATTTAGGTGACCCAAAAGGTTCTCTCCCAGTGATGTCAAAACATGTTTATTGATTTATTTGAATCTACGGACAGCTTGTTTTTTGGGTTATTCTAAGTGCTCTAAGTATAAAGTGATGGCAAAAATGTGCTAAGAAATGGCAGTAAATGTCAATATCAGACAGATTTCCTCATCCAGAGTGTTTTTTGCTTCGCCATCCTGAAATTACATTGGGTGCCGTACAGGAGGCATACCCACAAAAATGTCGATGTCCATCTTTCCGTAACAGTACGATCAGCAAGAAGGTTGACCATTAGGCGCCGCAGATGGACGGTCGGTTTACCCCTAAATTGGAGACAGGATTGGCGAAAAGCCTCCGACGCCAGCACACGTCGATTTACATCCAGTCTCGTGCTTGGACCAAATGGTCCTGGCATGCCGTGTGTAAGGCACTACTGTCCTTTATGTCCGCCCGCCCACTGCTCAGGAAAGGATTTAAAAGTCACATTAGGATCTCTTTGTGCTGACATTTTGCGGAGCAGCCTCCGGGGAAACCTTCCTCTTGCTTTTATCACTTACAACCTGCCGTGTTGGTAGCGGCTGGCCATGAATAGATAATCTTTATACACAGACGCAATCTCTATGGGGTAACACCATCAGAGATGGGGTCGAATAGCCACTAAGGGGAATGGTACATTGTAGATACAATAAGGTTATAAGGTTCGACAAAAGGTTCCGTTTTAGGTAGCGTTTGTATGTGTGTATGTCTGTATATGTATATGTATGTGTGTGTGTGTGCATGTATGTGTGTATGTGTGCATGTGTGTGTGTGTGTGTTTTTATATAATGTGCTGTAGTGAGCAATACCCACTGATTGTACAATGGCTCAATCAGTGGGCAATCAGTGGCTCACAGCTGCCAAGTTCTCAATTGCAATGAAGGAGGTGTCGATGCACTCTGTCTGTGTGTGTGTGTGTGTGTGTGTGTAGTTTAACACCATAACTCAAGAAGCTACTCACGGATTGTCATTAAACTTGGTAGGTAGATAGGTTAGATTGATGAATTTGCATGATTAATGCGAAAATAGTATAATGTCGTACTGATAGCTGCCAATAATCTAATACTGTTGGAAGATGGTGAACATCATTAAACATAACTTTAAATCAGGACCTCATTTGCATAATCTATGAGGAAATTTTGAAATATTATTAATTTTCTTTGTTAATTATTTAAATGAGACTGTCATTGGGCGGAGAATATGATCACCTTATTCATGCAAATGAGGATCTTATTTGCATAATCAATGCTAAAGGTATTTACAGCTCATTCGCCATAAAGGTTAACATCATCTGGCAAAGTTTGCAAAACTCCTGTTTCTGAAATGTTGCAATGACAGGGCAAAAGAAGAAGAGATTCTGCACTCATATAGAACCTCAGGAGCTAGCTCGCAGACGAAACTTGACGTACAGAAAGTTAAGTTTCCACCTAACGTGTTTGCAAACAAAGCAGCACTTAGCACATGCTTCATATGAGACTTGATATTCTACTTCCAGTTCTACTTGATATATAATGACTTGGTAATGATGGTTTGGGAAATGTTGTAATTGGCAAAGCCCATCTTTACATGTGCTGAATCGATCTTCGCAATTCGCAATTAGATGAACCAATTTGCAAAGCCAATTATTGTCAGAATGCGGCTGAGAGTATTTAGAAAGTAATCAGACAGTTTAAAAGTTTGCTTCCGGTTAGCTTCTGCTTTTAAAACGTGCGTTCACCGACCCTCTACTGGCATTGCAAGAAAGAAGGAAAAGTTGTAGTTCCGACCATCGTCAGGGCTTTAATGACAGAATTAATGACAAATGCATCATTTTGAAAATAAATACACCTTATGTGTTGTAACTGTGTGGAAACAACTCTAAAGGTCTTTCATTCGTTCACTAAGACGATACTATGGGAATTCAACCTTTAGCTGTGCTGAACTTTACCAAACTTTTCCAAGAAGAGATCAGTGCATAGACGTACTCGCTAATCACCAATTAGTATACTCATGGCCTTTCCATGGAGTCTATGTTTAAATTTTGTCTAATCTTACTGTCATCAAGACGACCTGGTTTCACGCCTTTGCACATGAAGAAGGGTAGATTTCAGACAACGTGTTGGTTTAAGACAAGCTTTATATCAGGCTCACCATCACTTCTAGGCTCCAAGAGCTTATTTCAAACTGACAAAAAATCTGATCTGATATTCATGAATAGATGCCACGTGTAAGGTGTGCATGTTTGAATGAAGGATACAGTAAATGGCATGAGAACAAGCATGACCATATGGACAGTATGCTGGTAGATGTGCACATACATGTAAGTATGTTCTTTAACAGAAGTGGCAGTTCCTCCATTTGCCATATCCTTCATTCAGGCATGCACATCTTACACGTGACATCTATTCAGACGATGCTTGCCTCGAAGATGGTACCGAAGTAGACCTGATTTTTCGTAAGCTCCGAATAAGGGTTAGCTTGTTAAAAAGCTTGAATGTCCTAAACTCACAAGGGCGCCTGAAAGTTACTCTTCTTCATGCGCAAGTCGTTAAGTCAGGTCGTCCTGATGCCACTAAGATTTTGCCTAGACGAAATGCATATAGACTCCATGGAAAGGCCACGCGTGTACTTATTGGTGATTAGCGAGTATTCACGGGTGTCTTCATGTACGTCTGTAAAGATCAGAGCAACGTTCGTCGTCTCATGTGCTTTCCTGACGGATTAATCCGTATCTTTAGGAAGTGATTAAAGTACAGATGCGGCTCAGGTCTCACTTTTATTTATTTCATTTATTAAGAAACCTTTCAGCTAATCTTCCAAGGCTCAAACACATGCATTTAAAGAGACAATTTCATGGCACAGAAAAAGCACAGTAAATACATTTAAAAAGACATACTTAGATCACACTCTAGAGCTACTCTTCCTCGTGCACGAATTCTACAGAGTCCTTCAATCAGGTCTTTTTGATGACAGTAAGATTTGGTCCAGACGAAATGCACGGAGAAGCCATGCATGTTCTAATTCGTGCTTAGCGAGTGTCGCCATGCACTGATCTCTACATGTACTTTTGGTTAAGTTAAGAAAAGTTTTTAATGAATTCCCATAGATTTGGGGCAGAATGGCAATCCTCGGTCACTTTAATAGTAGAATGAGAACATTATTTAAATGAGTTTGGTAAATGAATAATATGTAAATCACTAATACATGTCCATTATTCTTCCAGTGCTTGGCATGTGTATTTAATGTGTAATGTACGACAACTTTGAGCTTTTGTATTTAAAGAAAACTGTTGCAAGTACTTGATTCTAACTCCAGACACTTCAGAGTACTCGTCAGTGGGAGAAAAGTTCAGCTCGTCAGATAAGACATCCCTCTTGTCATGTTCTTTCCTGTGGACGTTCCCCCTATTTCTAGGAAGTGATTAAAGTGCAGTGCCGGCCCAGAGCACACGACTTTGAACACTTTAGAGCTACACTCTTCTTCGTTCATCAATTCCACAGAGTCCTTCAATCAGGTCTTCTTGATGACAGTAAGATTTGGTTCAGACGAAATGTATATAGTCTCCATGAATAGGCCATTCATTCGCATATATACTAATTGATGATTAGCGAGTCGAGAGTCTCTATGCACAGATGTGTACATGTATTTATGGAAAAGTTCAGCAAAGTTTTGGACAAGTCCTCATATAGGTTAGTAGCAGAGATGCAGTCCTTGAACATTTTAACACAGGTCTGAATATGTTGTCTTTGAGGTTAACAAATTAATGATATGAAAATGACCAATAGATGTCCGTCGTTATTCCAGTGCGTAGTATTTGTATGCAATACATGGACTAGTTTGAAAGTATTTGGTTCTAACTGCAGATACCTCACGAGTTCGCTTCAATAGGAAAAAAAGTTCAGATCGTCCGATGAGACGTTTCTCATGTCATGTTCTTTCCAGAGGGATTTCCCCCTATCTTTAGGGAAAGATTTTAATGCAGCTGCGGCCCAGGCCACACGGTCTGAACAATCTAGAGCTACTCTTCTTCGTGCACGAATTATACCGTGTCCTTACATCAGGTCGTTTTGATGACAGTAAGATTTGGTTAAGACGTAATGCACATAGACTCCATGGAAAGGCCATTCATTCGCATATATACTAATTGATGATTAGCGAGTCGAGAGTCTCTATGCACATGTGTACATGTATTTTTGGAAAAGTTCAGCAAAGTTTTGAACAAATTCTCATATAGGTTAGTAGCAGAGAGGCAGTCCTTGAACATTTTAACACAGGTCTGAATATGTTGTCTTTGAGGTTGACAAATTAATGATATGAAAATGACCAATAGATGTCCATCATTATTCCAGTGCCTAGTATGTGTATGTAATACATGGAAACTGTGTGATTGTCCATTTTAAGAAATAGTAGACTAGTTTGAAAGTATTTGGTTCTAACTCCAGACACCTCAGAGTTCGCTTCAATGGGAGAAAAGTTCAGATCGTCCAACGAGTCTTTCCTTATGTAATGCCTTTTTCTGCGGGATTTCCCCCTATCTTTAGGGAATGGTTTTAATGCAGATGTGGCTTCAATAGGAGGAAGGTTCAGGTCGTCCGATGAGACGTTTCTCATGTTCTTTGATGATGATGATGACTGGTTTATTCTCATAAACAAATAAATAGACATACAGGTTTAAAAGTCGGTGGCAGCCTAAATGGCTGAATTGTAGACTTTTTTACAATTTAAAATCTTGAGAATGTTATCAATAGAGAATTCAAAACACTACATATACATAGAAAATACAATATTAAAAGAACGAAAAGCCTGTTCGGCCAGTACAACAACCATTATGTTACAGAACTTGCGTATCGTTCAGCAACTTTGTCACATAGTATATAGGGCTTTTAGTGAATCGGACAGTTCTGTGTCTGAGAGTTTGTAGCAGTTTACTCGATCTGGTAGTCCTGCCGGATATGGCCTCACGGCAAGGTGGCAACCAGTTTCTGTAGGGATTTCCAGAGGGATTCCTCCTATCTATAAAAAATGATGAAAATGCAGCTCCGGCTCAGGTCACACGGCTTGAACACCGTGATAACTCCTCACCGTAATTAGACCCGGCGACCTCGCTGTACTGGGCAGGACTCGGCCGGAAGATATGACTTATCATCTCCGAGTAGTTTTGAAAACTAAAACGTTTTGTAGAAGAGATTCATTTGTCACGTTTAGATACAGTTACTAGAGAATTCTTTCAACAGTGACAAGTTTGAAGGGTAAGGATACTGACCTCCAGATTTTCGATGACTATCAGTCCATCTTCTTTACGGAATGGCCTAGTGTCGCGAGAGCGTTTTGGAAAGGTTTTGAAATAAAGCATCGGCCTTCTTTTTATTCGGCGTTTTAGAGATAGCCAGCTTACCACGGAGGTCATTTTCTGTCTTTTAATAGCACAACGGCGCCTGATATGAAATACCATTTACACAGAACAAAGCGTGCCGATTACGCAACGGGAGGTCAATGTTAGCTATCTGTCATGACTAGAATTCTCAACTGTAAAAAAAATACTTCAAAGTCATAAATTATTAAAACATCGGCCTTATCGTTATTCGGTGTTTTGGAGGGATAGCTATCTTACCACCGTGGTCGACACCTGTCTTTTTAGCAGCGCTAGCTACAACAACGCCTGATAAGATATTCTATTCTCGCAGAACAAAACGTACGCGTGCCGCTTACGCAAAAGGACGTCAATGTTAGCTATCTGTTGTCATCGCCATGACTAGAATTCTCCCATGTCAAAAAAGGGCTTAGAAGTCAACAATCTATATTGTCCTCACGATTTGCACTCTACATGTCACTGTGTGAGGGCCATCATCACCAGAAGAAGGGCAACCAACTATGCACATGCATACTCAAGAAGGACACTCAAAAAGCATTTTATATTATATAACAGAGTTAGTACACTGGACACGTACACACGCACGCTCATATACACATGGGATTTGTGTATTTCTCATCGTCAAAATGTTAAGACTTTCTTGCTTTCATATTAATAAACCATAAGACCAGATTATGTTGTTTACAACTTCAATCCTTGAATCCATGAAACCGTCATGTTTTAATGCAGTTGTTGACGTCGTCAGTTGTTATGGAATTACTAGGCACACTTGTGTCGTATTCCACAAGCATTACCATTCTTGATTTCATATTTTGTAAATCATAAAACCAGATTACGTTGACTTGTATACATCTGCAATCCTTCTGTATGGAACGTTAATCTTGTTGACGTCGACAGTTGATATAGAATTACTAAACACGCTTGTATCGTATTCCACAAGCATTACCATTCTCGATTTCATATTTTGTAAATCATAAGACCAGGTGATGCTGTATACAACTTCAATCCTTCTCCATGAAACCGTCATGTTTTAATGCAGTTGTTGACGTCGACAGTTGGTATATAAAATTACTAGGCACGCTTGTGTCGTATTCCACAAGCATTACCATTCTCGATTTCATATTTTGTAAATCATAAGACCAGGTGATGCTGTATACAACTTCAATCCTTCTCCATGAAACCGTCATGTTTTAATGCAGTTGTTGACGTCGACAGTTGCTGTAGCATTACTAGGCACGCTTGTGTCGTATTCAAAAGCATTACCATTCTCGATTTCATATTTTGTAAATCATAAAACCAGATTACGTTGTATACATCTTCCATCCTTCTGTATGAAACGTTAATATTGTTGACGACGACAGTTGCTATAGAATTACCGGACACGCTTGTGTCGTATTCAAAACGTCATCATTCATTGGCACGTGGCCCAGCAACCCTTTACCCTGTTAAACTCATTTATTTGGTGCCTACATACAGAGTGAAGTGATTACTCCTTACAAAGTTATGGCTGGAAGTAGGTAAATAGCCACTTTTCTGCTAACGGGATTTCGAAGATAGGCACGTTTCGCAATATGATGCTCCACTTGCTTGCAATATCCCTTGTGGTACCTTGTTTATCTCAACATGAAAAACTCAAGCTATTTCTTTTAGATGAACCTTTAAGACACCATATTACATTAGGTTGGGATTGACTGTATCATTATGTGAATGTATGGTCGCCTAAAATGTTTAGAAAACATGTTGGAATATCGAGTAATGAGACTCTTTTTACACAACCAAGTCTTTTATTCAGCCGACGTTTCGGTGACCGTCTGTCACCTTCCTCATGGCAATTCTGACTGGTTCACATTGCACAGCGAGGGAGAGGCAAAGGGGAGAAGAACGAGATTGCATTTTGGGGTCACTCAGGACCACATACGATTGATATACCTAAGAAAACATCAGATAAAAAATTGATAATCAAATCAACAGTAACATCATCCTAAGTCTTGTCAGACAACCATAGACATAGACATAAACATAGTTTATGGATTTCCTCCTTGTGGTGGCATGTCATGCAGGAGACAGAGATCAGAAATTATCCGCGAGGATTGACAGATTGACAACCATGTTGCACAGAAATTAGCTTCATCTATTGTCCGGAACACTTTGTTGTTACAAAAATATTTGGTCAGGGATGTGTTATGGATGGCTTCTTATGCAGTAGTGATCACACAATACCCTCGGACCAGACCTAATACATCCAACCAAATAGCATTTAGAATAGCACATTTTGAATAATTAGTGGGAAGTTGCTTTATTTGATAGAAACATTGAAGAAATTGAATAATGTCATAATGGTAACTGCTGGGAATTTAATACTTGCCCTATTTGGAAGTTAGGTGAAGGTGAACACCATGTAACATAATTTATTCAAGTCAATACCTTATTTGCATAATTTATGAGATTAGCGTTTTATACGACTACCATTGTGTGAAGAATATCATCAACTGATATGATTAGTGTAAATAAGAGTCTTTTTTGCGAAATAAATGACTAAAAATGTATAATTCGTCCACCCGAAGGGTTAAAATCATTTCGCGAAGGCATGAGATCGTGGAACTCTTGTTCAGAATACTTCCAATTTTTCCGCCCTGAAATATCCATGATTATAAATTCCAGTTATTTACAGCACCTAAAGACTGCTTTAGGTTTTCTTTTTTCCCCGCACGGTAAGCGAGTGGAACCAGCTGCCGGGCCCAGTGGTGAGGGCTTTTAAGGCCAGGGTAGAAGCCGCCCTGCCATAACCCGCGTACCGCTCCCCCACCCCCGTTTAGTGGTGGTTCGAGGGTAAACAAGAAGAAGAAAAAATTGCATGCATTGAATGCCTTTAAGATCGCCCAGCGGGGAACTCAACGATGTTGGAATTGCCGCTGGCATCAGCAAAGGGGTTGTTGTGCCTTACATTGTACAACACTGTTGAACCCAGCAGGTTGTAACGTCCTCAATACCAAGTCTGATTGCAGCAATATGAAGTCTTCTGACGGTCTCTTTGATAAAGGGGATGAAGGCAATTACTGCTTCTTTGACTTTAATGTGCTTGGTAAGAGCTAAATATAGAAAAACTACGGGATAGAGAGGTCAGTAACATATTACCTGCTACTTTGCGTTGTTGCCTCTGTATTTCTTGAATGGGGGGGGGGGGCTAGATTTCTTTATTCTTTATTTCAGGCGCAATTGGCCCATAGAGACAAACAATTAAAATAACAAGGTGCACACATAGTAAAAACGGTAGGGTTCGGTACATATACAAACGAGAAGGGCCTTACCGGTAGACTAGGCCGATATAGTGATCCCTGTAGTGACTGGTGGATGATAAGTCTGAGTGTATTGCGAGTTTTATGATTCTGTTATTACTGTTGAGGAGCCGATTGGTGAAAGAGTGTGTAAGTTTACGTCACTAGAGATTGGTGAAAAGAACCATTACGGCCTCTGTATGTAGGTAATAACCTGGCCACTGGAGAGTTATCTACATTTCTTTAGAGGAATGTACACTCTTCAGGGCCATCATGTTCGCACGGATATGTTTCTTTCCAACCATCCCGTGAATGGACCATTTTGGTGAAATGTTATCGTACTGTGCCAGCCGTTTGTCTGAAGTTTGGTGGGTAATCTTGAACAAGATAATCAGGGGAAGTGGGGCATTTAAAACCACAAAAACTCTTTATCGTAGATATGATGATAAATTACAGTACATGTAGTTCAAAATCGAGGTATTCATATGTGCGTATATTAGTACTATAATTCAATATATGTCGAGTAGTAATATTTTTAATCATTCAATCATTTTAGTCAATGAGAAGCTCAAATAAATCGACCTGCAGGTCGCTTTTCATTGAGGTCATGTGCGTAAAGTGCACATGCGAAACTTTGTATTTATACAGAAAGTAAATTAGAAGATGTCGATTTTCTACAAATAAGGACTGACAATCATGAAAAGCGATTGTAGCTTTCTTTATGTCCATTGTTACACCATATCTATATAGAACACCAATGATATATTACAGTACATGTAGTTCAAGATACAGGTATTGATATGTACATATAATAGCACGTCTGTATCCTGTGTATAGCCTATAAGTACCGCAGACTGACTTGTGATTAATTGCTTAGGTGTTACGTAACGTCATTTGGAGTCAGCCTGGCGCCATGTGCGAGGAGCAAGATCAACATCAGAGCACTGTCGTCTCTAAAGGACATCCAATGATCCTCAAGCAACCCAGAGATCTGGACTTCCTCACTACAATGCAAAATACGCATAAATCCTTGTAAAATCGATTTGAATGCGTCATTAACTGGTTTAATGCATAACACGGATTGCCCTTGTAAGTGCGTTAAGTACTAAGTAGGCGCCGTCAATCTTAGGAAGATGCCTGACAACTTTCAAACTTTATTGTTCAATCAAACTTGTAGTCTTTATCCAAACTGCATTGCATTGGTTTTAACAAAAATCAACAATATGAAATAAGAACGGTCACAGTTTCGGTGCATTAACACAGGTGACAAACAAAATACGAACGGTTACAATTTTCACTGGTACTTGTCTCCACTGGTACTCATTTTCACCTGAGCGAAGTGATAAAAGTCGTGTTAAGTGTCTTTCCCAAGGGCACAAGGTTGGTGACTTGGCAGGATTCGAACCCGAGACATCTTAGTTCTGAGCCGAATGCTCTGCCGTTACACCACACAACCCCACCATTTTGTACAGCATGCATAGTCTGGAGATGTTTCGCCTGCCTTCCAGTGACACCCATCGTAGGTTTCTTTTCATTTCCTTTACATCTCCTTAACAATATCAAATAAAAACGGTCACAGTTCTGGTGCATTAACACAGGTGACAAACAAAATACGAACGGTTACAATTTTTAATGTCTCCACTGGTACTCATTTTCACCTGAGCGAAGTGACGAAAGTGTCTTTCCCAAGGGCGCTTGACAGGATTCGAACTCGAGACATCTTGGTTCTGAGCCGAATGCTCTGCCGTTACGCCACACGACCCATCATACAAAGTATGGACATTTTTCGTCTGTCTTCCAGT
>NW_017803157.1:2569948-2570416 GCF_001625305.1 Branchiostoma belcheri
ACCTAACCGGGGGGGGGGCTAAAAGTGCCCGCGGCAACTTTGATGTCACCTAGCGTCTGAACGGCTAGCCGTAGAACGACCAAACTTGGTGACTTTTCCTAAAATATTGTTGGCAACAATTCTCTATCATTGGAATAAGGTAATAATTTTTTGTGTTGCCATGGCAACGGGTTTCTGAAAGGCATTTTTTGCTAAATTTAGTACTTTTTGTTTCAACAATAGAATTTTATGGGTTTTATGTCAAGTTACTCATGGTTTCTAATATTAATAACATCCCATATAATTTTATGTAAATTTTATCATTAAATATGCATAATTTATGCTAATTTGATGACGTCATTGGCCAAAATCCAAGATGGCGGACCATATCATTAGAACAGGTATAAACGGGTTATTTTCATTAAAATTTCATCAATACTTCCATTTCTTTTTACAAAAAAGGTTTGAATGAAGGTGTTTAGTATGTTT
>NW_017803157.1:2570436-2570837 GCF_001625305.1 Branchiostoma belcheri
AGGTATTTAGTATGTTTACAATGTATTTTAGGCTTTATCATGAAAAAAACTATTTTTGAAAATTCAAGATTAATGATCCAAGATGGCGGATATCTTAAATATGCATGACGTCATTTTATGACGTCACCGGTGTTGCTTTGGGCAAAATAAGACTTAGTTCACCATAATATTCTGTCATAAACACTTTTGGTACAGTTATGTTGAATACCATTTAGTTTTCAGGGAAAAACCTATTTAGACGGTTTTGGCCAATAAAATCACATTAATGACGTCATAATGACGTCATATTACGTCATAACAACATAAAAATTGTAGATATGATAAATTTTCACTAGTACACCATTCTCTGAAAATTTGGTGGTCATACGGCATACCGTTCGCGAGTTCTTAGGGGGGGGGTC
>NW_017803157.1:2570859-2598804 GCF_001625305.1 Branchiostoma belcheri
CCAAAAAAAGCCCGGTCTAGGTAGGGTTAACACTAACGTTCTCCCATCTCTCTGGGATTCACCAAACCGCCCTTCACCCTTGCTTTCATCCTAAAACTGAGCTCCTGCACTTTTGTTTTATGTCTCGGAAATGAAGGTCTCACTGGTCAACTGGAAAGCAATTTGACTTCTTCATACTCTTTCAGAAACTTTGCTACCGTAGGTCTCCTGTGGTGAAACGGTTATTGAAAACTGTCCACCAGTCGGTGTCTATTAGGAGAGGTACACGCCCCATAGCGTTTGGTGCTGTAGATGGATAGTGGCGTTTTAAAGGTATCCGACGTAATTTCAGGCCAAAAATGATTTTCAAAATCAATTCTATGGCCATTCTTTCAATGTAGTAAGTTGAATTAATCATATCCTATAGCACACTGATATCTGCGAGGAAAATATTAGATGTTGCCGACAAAAACGGTTGCTTTTTTGTATTGTAAACTGGTTTTAGCTTTTTATGGGCGGTAAGGGGACTGACGTAGTTTGTTTTGGAGCTATTTCAAACGCTTCAAGTATGAAGAAATGGCATTAGATGCCTCTAATCCACGGATAGGTGAGCCCATCCCTCTCTTTCCCAACCAAAGCCAGGTGTCCATTTTACACCTGGGTGGACGGAAGAAAGCCTTTTCCCAAGGACACGACGTCTAGAACCAGGAATGCGCGTAATTGTACATGTGACCTCTCGATCTCGTGTCCACTGGCTTTGCCAGTCGACGCCACACCGTGATATCTATTAATAGAACAAGGAATGCTTAGGCCATGCTGATTTGATTATGTGGATGGCCTCCTAGCTCTGGGAACACCAAAACTGATCATGTCAATGCGAGCGTGCAAATACAAACAAACACGTTTGGAAAAAGACACAGAGTATGGTATAGAGCATAATAGACCGTTCATTTTGATTTCTTCACATTTTCTTCTTTTCCTTTGGAATTGATTTTGGCATTCTATGACATTAGTATAATTTTCCAATATTTTTTTGCAATTTACGCCGCATATGTTTGCTCATTTTGCATCTGCTTTGTACGATTTACGGTATGGTTGAAAACATTTTTCTTGGAAACGGACGAAAAAAATTCATGCGGGCGCGGATGTCATCCATATAATGAAATCAACATGCCCTTAATATAAAGGATAAAGAGGCATACTCATAGTCTAAATAATGTGTTTCACTTATTCTCCTATATATCTACGTGCCGATTATAACTCCCACTCCTAAACAGACATGGCAGCGTGATATTAAAGTTCATAACTTTTATTAGCAAGCCTGTTCAACAAGATTTTTGTCAGTCTCTGCGCTTTCACGGTAAATCAAGAACGTTATTTTTCAAACAAAACTTCATTATCTTCGAGATACGGTGATTTAAAGGCATCCAGTGGAATTTCAAAGTGACAATAGATAAAACATTCTGGATGAGGAAATATGTCTGATATTGACATTAACTGACATTAACCAGTTGTTAGCGCATTTTCATCATCATTTCATACTTAAAGCGTTTGGAATAGTGCCAAAATAAGCTACACGAGGCGTCTCTTTATTTTTTGGGCACCACCCATAAATAGGTAGAACTAGTCTACGGTACAAAACAAGCAACCGTTTCCCGTCTAGCCTCACTGATATCAGTATGATGTGGGATAAGATCGATTCAACTTACTACTGTCATCAGAAGATTGGCCATGGCCAGAAAATTGACTTTGAAGATCCAGTTTTACCGCTCTGAAATTGTACTGGAAGTTACGGAATTACAATTTCAATTTTATTACGAATAGTCAACATAGCAGGGGTACATAGTGCTCCTGAATTGTGTGGACTTTACATATTATTAAGTATAAGAAATGCACAAGACAATTACATACAAGAGTGGGACATGAAACAAAATAACACTAGGTCTGCATTTGGCTATTGTACAGTCTGATTGTGCAGTGGAGGAACGAGTTATACAGTCTGTTTGTCCGTGCCTTCGGCACCGTGATTCCCCCAGAGTTCCTCAAACACCTCCCTGTGCTGTCCGACCTGGCTCCTGGTACCAAATCATGTAGTGGGTGGTCAGGGCTGAGCATACGCTTGAGCAGCTTGACAGCCGCAAGTTCACGTCTTTCTCAGAGTGTTGGGAGGTTGGGAACATTCCTTCTTCCACCCAGAGAGATGATCTTCAATTACCAGCAAAGGTAACTCTCGGTCCTTACATAAGTGAAGGAATGAACTCTGACAAGGTACATTTAGGTGTTCAGTGTCATGAACGTAACTGTCTGACGCATTCCCACTACTTTAACAGCTAAAACATCCACATCCTCCGCCTCTTCCAAGCTCGGGACTCACGCTCCACTCAACGTGCCGCTGGAGTATGCTCAGGCAACAGCTAGTCATTTTTATGGATGACATCAGCGCACGCATTGATTTTTGCCTGATTTTAGAATAAAAAGAGAAATTTTGAGATGAGAATACCGTTCATATTGCCATTTATGTCTATAATGTGATCTGGAAAACTCTTTATTCGACAAAGAAATTTTGTTGCCCTCTGACAGTGGTCATCATGCAGAAAATGGGCAAAGATGTCTGTTGCCATGCCGGAACGTGAATGGCAGATAAATATGAAGAGAGGAGACAAGACAAGGCTCTGATTTATTGTTTTGTCTGTTACTCTGTACTTTGATGCAGTGATGTATTTCATCCCCTTTGTATGTGATGGTGGCTGTGTATATGTGATCTGAATCAAAACTATTTGTATGATGATTGATAACTTTTACTTTTTGTTGTTAAGGGAGAAATTGATGTTGGAATAGTTGGCAGTAAACTTAGCACAATATAGGTATCATTTCTTGCTTAACAAGGTTATGATGTCAAAATTTTAAAAAGGAGGAATCTTTTTTTTTTGTCAATTTTGTTTTGTTCCCTATTGCATCAGGTTTTGAGGTCTGTGGAGGATGTCATCTAGCCTCCATCAGGCTTGAGGGCGCGGCTGGAAATAGTAGAAATCGGCCAAATAGAGAGATAACACGCCAAGGGAGTTTAGCCATCCAGTTTACAGATTGCCGGCCCATAAACTGTAAACTGGATGGCTAAACTCCCTCGGCGTGTTATCTCTCTATTTGGCCGATTTCTACTATTTCCAGCCGCGCCCTCAAGCCTGATGGAGGCTAGATGTCATCCATAAAATTTAGTTGCCGTGGCCTTAATAAAGTACACTAGTCCCTCACTAAGAGTTGTGAAATTTGATTAACAGTCACAATTGTGCGAGTCACTCATTTTTCAGCTATTTTGTCTGTGATCCATTTATTCAAGAGGAGAGGCAATAGTGAGACAAAAGTGCCGGTGCAATGGCCAAGTGGGAGAGTACTCGCCTTGCATTCGGTAGGTCGTGAGTTCGATCCCCGGCCGAGTCATATCAGTGACTTTAAAAATGGTACATATTGCTTTCTCTGCTTACCAGTCAACATGTGGGATAGAGTATGGGAGTTAAACACACACCACTACCAGTGGACTAGCCCCCTGTTGTAGTGACTTCTGTGTGTGGCCCACGGAGATGGGCACTTGACGCGGGAAGGCTCTTTAACTTTTAACTTTAAGAGACAATACTTCTCAAACTTTGCCCTTTGAGATGAAAGAACGCTGAAAGTATTGAGCAGACTAAAAGCAGTCAGTGAGCCACCTACACTGGCGCCATTGGGTGAGAGGGCTTGCGCAGCACTGGGAAATATCTCATGTTCTGGAGTCTGAAGAAGGTATTTCAGGTCGCGGTCAAAAAGTCATACACTCATTGAGTCATACAATCTTCCTACGATTTTCATGTCGTATGATTTCCAAGCCGGCTGTGACAGAAGCA
The DNA here is from genome assembly GCF_001625305.1 of Branchiostoma belcheri. Lineage (NCBI taxonomy): Eukaryota > Metazoa > Chordata > Leptocardii > Amphioxiformes > Branchiostomatidae > Branchiostoma > Branchiostoma belcheri. The sequence continues at coordinate 2,574,717 of NW_017803157.1, forward strand.
AACAGCCCCCGCCAGGGATTAAATGAATGAAGACGTTTATTGTACATTTTTGGCCCACTTGGCTAGTCACAGGTTGCGTGTCAACAATCTTATACAATGTATATCTATATATATAATCAGATTATCACTTTATTCCAACATACAATTGTACAGGGATCAAATTTTCAGCGACCACTGTCGCCTTCATCAGGATAATTATTAATGATTACATATATAATCGTCTGGTATACGCAAGTACTTTCGACTTCCTCTCGCTTCCTGGAAATTGTGTAAATATAGGAGGCTGTGTGATTGGTTAGAGTTGGTGTGTGAAGGCTGCAAGGAATGTAGCTTTCTCTGTACCATCCTAATACTTCAAATGGAAATGTTTAATTATCATTAAAGATAGCCTTTTTGGTAACAAGATAGCTGACTAAATCCCAACAACGCCCTCAGTTTACGATCGCACGACGACTCTCAAAGACAAAAACAGCTTGTTATCTGGTTTTCAAAGCACGCAGGCTTATTGTGACGACTTCTTGAAAACCATATCAACCTGTTGAATTTCATATTGACACAAGCTACACTATTGCCTATGTGTTATTTTGAGGCAAAGTTGTTTACCCTTATACAAATGATTCATTTTCAGCGACAAGTTTTCCTGACAAGCCGTGTACCGTTAATAATCAAAAGTGATGCAGCGAGCCACTACATGGACCTAAAAATAGCTTGTTTACTTCGTCGGAAGGCGTATTGGACCAGTTGGTCTGGACACTTCTCATGCGAAACGGAGCAATTAGAGGCACGTCAAATAACAAGTAACCTAATTGGTTCTCTCTGGTGTGAATAAGGCCTAGGAAAAATTGATTTTGGATTCCCGATCGACCCTAGCAAAACCCACTGACCCAGTCTTTCTATCTACCGCTGGTATGGATGTAAAATATATACGGATCTGAATTTCAAACCATTTGAACGTGATTTAACGCAGAAGCATTTTTTCTTCACTTAATCGGGTGAAATATTTGTCCACAAGCAGACAGCCCAACTTTGTTTGTTGGACCATTTAGCCGGGATCTAAAAAATAAAATAAAACAAAATAAATCATTACTTTCGAAATCGGAAACACAACATTATTTTTCATAGACCTAATGTAAGTGTCCGCTCACTCATTACAGTCTAAAAGCCCGGCGTTAGACCGCGTCGACTCTGCAGTTGAATTGGGACCTAGAGTTGGAAACCACGCCTATGCGATGTTGAATGAATGAAAGACCTTCATTGTACATTTCTTACTCTTACGAGTTAAATAAAGGTGCACAAACAGTGATACAAGTTACAGCATCTATAGCAAACTAATAATCGGTTGAGTGAATGGTGATGAACCATGTGGCAAGCCTCACTGGGTCAGTCTACTGAGGAAGACCAGAGTGACTGGTCGAAAGCTCTTGGTGACAGAGGTCGTGAGTTCAAACCCCGGCCGGGCCATGATACCAAAGACTTTAAAAATGGTACACACTTCTTACTCTGCTTAGCACTCAGCACATATGAGAAAGAGCGTGGGAAGGTCAAACACACAGCACTACCAGCGGACCAGCCCCCTGCTGTAGTGCCTTGCACAACTGTGTGTCGCCCAAGGGCTACGAAATGGAGATGGGCACCACCCTACGCTCTGCATAAGAGCACGGGAGACCTTCTTCCTTCTTCTTATTCTGTGCGTGTTGTATTATGACCACCGTAAGTCGCCCTCTGACAGGTCGTCAATATAGTAAAATTTTCATAACCTACATGTCCTTACTAAGGCCAACACCGATCCCCTTCCTTCGATCCTATTACAGAAGAATCCCCATGTATTGTCTGCTGCTCAGGGTTAACGGTCGAGCCAATTTCTTGGTGCTTATGAAACCGCCGTCTAGACATAGAAAAGGCCAGTTTAGGTCTAGGTCTAGTGATACAACGATATTTTAGATAATAGCTTTTAAAATTGCTGCGAATCTAGATGTCAAGAAATAAGCATGCAATAAAGGTTTGATGAATGAATGGTGCATGGCCTTTATGGTACATTTTGCCCTACTGCGCTAAGCACAGGTCACATATTAACCAACCATGTATAATGTATATAGATGTGTATACATGCGTGTATAAACTTCAGTATACACACTATACAAGTACTTTTGACTTCTTCTCTCTTCTTGGTAATTTTATCGTGTAATGTAGTTGGCTGTATGATTGGTTAGAGTTGGTTTTGCAAAAGCTGTAAGGAATATAAATTTCTCTATACTATTCAAATACCTTAAATAGGGAAAATTTACTTAAAACATAACCGAAAAGAATGCTTTAATAGGAACCGAGAAGCCCATGCAGTCATGATTCAGTTTGACACCATCCTTTTTTTTTGCTTACCTTGAAAACTTAAATGAAATCAATACCACTTCCTTTGGGAAGGCAGGGGCAGTCAGGGATGTATGAATGCCAGGTTTTATCATTGGCACATTTTGCACAAGGAATCAAGTCTCTTTGTAACGTTAACGTTATTTTCGGCACATCGCAATGCGTAATTCACATCAGGCATTCCTAGGATCGTCTTGGTGAGATAGTGTGTTTCAATTTCCCCATGTGTCATTCTGGTTTTGTTCCGTGACCTTCTCAATTTGAGTGATGAGACACCTGGTACTAAATGGATCAACCTTGGCAGGTCAACAATACTGTCAGTCTGCGTTTCAGAGGAATCAACATATAGAGGCTAGGAAGAAACTCTCAGTCTAATTTTCTGGAGTGTCAGTCTAGTTTAGCTCTGTGACGTTGTCTGGTGCGATACAAGTTACGTGATTCGCCTTGTTGTAGGTCAAGGTAGGGCCAGTTCCAGCAAAATTCGGTAGGGGGCGTCAGTAGTCAGACTGCATGGTTTGAGACCTCATCTATGCAAGTGCAGAGACGCCACGGAAGAAGAGGGCAATGAAAAGGTCATGTCAAATGAAGGCCAATATTTCCGAAAATTTTAATATCTCCACGTTGAAACTAATTTCCTTCACCTGAAGTTGCACTTACCCCAAAATTTCGAACGCACAATTTGCTTGTACAACAGAGATGGACTTGCAACTTCATTTATACTATATCAAATGTAGATTTCAAACACCCATAATCAGATATACTGGAGGCAGACACCAATAAACACGTTTTCTTGTTCGTGCGGCGCAGTGGAAAGACAAGGTTCGCCATCTAGCGATTTGTTTGCAAATTACCTTAAAGTTTGTTCATCAGTGGATGATGAATTGGTCCCTTGTTGAATCTACATGTCCTTCATTTAATCGTCATGCAAATGAAACCGCATTGTTTACATGCTGACCCTTCAAAATTAATAGCTTTGTCAGCTAAGTCTTTTATTAATGACCAGATAGCGTGTTAAAGAGGTAATATTCTTATTTGCAGCAGTCCTGGTTGAAGCGCGGACCAAGCATAGTAGTAAAAGTTTAGCCTGGGTCCCAGACAGTTTTCAGGGTATGTACCAGCGCAGTTCCTCAGCTCCAACACCAATATGCCCCAAAAGGAAATTATACTGCAGCCCCCTCAGTTAGGAGGCCTAACTCCGAGCTTAGCGTACTATGGGTCTGGCTTCGGGCTAGACAAAGTCGGCATTGTCCGATGTAACCTGGCCTGGGTGCCAGACTTTTTCCAAGGCCTATACAGACCTATTCCTCGGCTCCAGGGCCAACATGCCTCCAAGGAAATTACTAGTATACCACCCTCCTCAGTTAGGTAGTGTGTCAGGGGTCTAACATCCAGGCTTGATGTCTAAACCACATCAAGTCCCATCTGGGAATACATTTTACAGTAGAAAGGTTTCCGTGAACATCAACACTGTCCGTACACGTACCTTCACAGTTAGAAGCTAGATCAGGTAAGCAGGCTCTATTGTTAACGTCCCGAGTACTGACCTATTTAGCACAATGTATGACATGTGTTGTCACAGTGTTTGATTAGTTGGCTCTCAACCATATTTACCTGCCATGCAAGCAAATAACACACCTGGCGTGCAGACGATCCCATTTGTGACACTACGAAGGGGTGTTTCTGGATTTGATCACCGTAGTATTCCATACTATACTATATGACATAGGCAGACTTTAGGCTTTAAAGTTGGTACGTGTCTAACCTAGTTAAACTACAGATTGAGAAAGTTCGTAATATACTTTCTATAGTTATGTAGGATGAAGGTAATGTCAACTTTTTATTGATAGACAATGACAATGAACTTTATTGAATACTCACGACCTATATGGGCAAAATGCATTTGGCTAGATATCGGGTAGGAGAAAGGTGTACTACCTTAATATACTACGTCTATATCTACAAGGTCTCTTTCTTCTTTTTAAAACACGCGTAGGAAAATTGACCGAGTTAGAAGGATAGAGAGAAAATGTGCAGTAGACTGGGTTTAGAGATAATTGATGCTAATCAAGGTAAGATGATTATCACTAGTTATATCTTCCCTACTTATATTTTAAGAATACATCCTAAAGAATGTCTCACGGTTAAAATATGGAGTGAAAAATGGAAATAACACCCCCCTCCCCAAAACAGGTGTGCTTCTATCGCTCCCACCCCTGTGCTAACTGGGCTCGTCCACTATTGTCTTGTTGGCAAGGAGTTGTTTAACCACATTTTATCGGGCCGGTCTCTGGGGGGAACTGTGTTTATACCCCATGCACGGTGCTGCAGAAGGAGAGGACATGTGTTCCCTGGAGTCTAACTGAGTCGTCTGGATATGTAAGACCTTCACTATTCCTACTTTCAATACATTCAGACTGAAGGGACTTTGCCAGCTTTTCCCAAACATTCTGTTGTAGTGTCGGCAGAAGCTCGCCTGGACTACTGCCATTCCTTTGCCCACAGTCTCTTGTATGTGGTGGGACTAACCAACTTCTGGCGTACACAACTCTATTGGGCAAAGGTTCTACAAGCCTAAAACTCCCACCGGGTGGCCTGTTGAGCTGGACGCCGGGATAGAGCCCCGAGAACAGTCTGCCTGCCCCAACCACGATAGACTGGATACCAGGCTATTGAAGTGTGGGTGACACTCACACAGTTACAACATCGAGGGGCTCTTGCCTAAGAAGTCTATATATAACTGTTCCTTTCGCCATAGCGCCACTACACGTTGGAATGTACGTGTAGCATCTATCCCACGTCTGTAAATACTGATGTAACGCGATGTGACATTCTGTTCTTCAAACAGAACGATCTGAAAAAGACCCTAGCAACAACAACTTGACAAACTGCCGCAGGCAAGTCGTGTACTGGTTCGTGCACTGTACAGGGGATTGTTCGGTAATCCCGTCAAAATCAATACCTATTTAGACAAGCCTCTCTCTAGCTCTGTATACAACGAAGGAAACGTTAGTGAATACTAGATCAACTGGATATTTACTCACTGTCTCGGGCACACAGAAATTCTCGTCCGTACTGTAGCCACCGGACCGCTCTTGTCAAAGTTGTCCTCCTTAGCTGACCTAGCTGCCATTTTCGCAGGTAATCTGTTATTGAAGCACTGAAGGTCAGATCGCCCATGCCTTTAAACCGGAAGGATATCGATAAGGTGACTACAGCACTTAAGAGGTCATTCAGAACATGGAATATGCATTATGACATTTATTGATCGAATATAATTCTACGCCAAAGGAATTGTGGACAACTGAAAAGACATAAGTCAATTTTTATTAATTTTGAGAGCTGTGCGTGTGGCATGTACTAGGCAACAGCATGGGGATCCTCTGGTCAAGATTTAAGGAGAAACGTGAAATGAAGAAGATGCTGAGCAAAGTTGGACCTACGACACATTTTGCAAGGCACGAAGCCGAATACTGGATGAAAATATTCTACCAGGACGTCCCTGATGGGAAACTCTCCGAGGATGAATTCGTGGAATACTTCGGAAACTTTTACATCAACGCCAACGAAGGGAGTAAGAAAACTCTTGCCAGGCAGATCTTCAAGGCGTTTGACAGGAACGATAACGGATATGTGAGTCTGAGGGAATACCTGCTCGCCATGAGTACACTGTTGAGGGGAGACACGCTAGAGAAGCTGGAGTGGTCTTTTATCCTGTTCGACTTGGATGGAGACGGCATGGTGAGCAGAGAAGACATGGAAGGAGTTCTGCTGGTAGGAGCGGTTTTCTATAGGTCCAGTTGTGATCTTCATTAGGCCATGTTGATTTGATTGTATGGATGACATCCTCTAGGAACTCCAAAACAGATGCGAGCGTGCAAATGAAAAGAATGTTTGGCAAAATCAGGTACCTTCATCATGAAATCTAGTCATCATCCATATAATCAACATGGTCTAAGAATATTCTGGAGTCACGGCTTGAATACTCTTAAAATAATCTTTATCAAATGAAAAAGGAGTTCCTCTTTCAAAGCAACATACTGACAGGGATATCATGAAGATATCATAACTTTACTGCACGACCATTGTACAAGGTACAATATTATGTATGCCAACAAATTAACATTGTACAAAAAGGGTATAGAATAAAACTTTTATATCCTAATTACCAAAACAACAAGGGCTAGTATTATATGTAGTAATGTATAATCGAATGAGCCTAATAATGAATTTTGGTACGATTTAGGTTATATCAAATGATGATATTTTCTAGTGTACTTTTTTCAACTAAGGATCAATATCACACTTTTCAGCTGTATAACGACCTACGCACCAACAAAGAAGCCGGCAACACTGACGAGGAGCTCGCGGCAATCGTTGACCGTGAATTCCGGCTGATCGACCGGGCAGGGAAGGGTCGACTCGGGAAGAGACAGTTCATAGACGGTGTCAGCAGGAGTTATCGTCTGTTGGGGATCATGCCAATCAGATAACCTCACTGTATCGCATTTCATGAATCTTTTTCGTAGCTAATCAAAAGGTTGAATCAAAATCTATAGTAGGTTAGAGATCATGCCTATTAGATAACTTCACTGTATCGCATTTCTTAATAGAATCTTTCAGCCAATCAAAAGATCGGATCAAAATCAAGGGCGCAGCAGGAGTAATCAGCATGAAAGTTCATCTGAGTTGGTAAATTACATCATGAGAAATTTAAACTATTCTCCAACTCTCCAACTTCTCCAACTGTTCTCAAACTGTTATCCAACTGTTCTCCAAGATCCATAAAAATCAGATGCCCTTGGGAAAGGCACTTTACACGACTTTCCTCACTTCGCTCAGGTGAAAATGAGTATTGTATTGTCCCCCTGTGTTGATGGCGGCATTAAAACAAGTTGAAAAAACTTGAGAGTGTCCCCACCACGTTTTGTGACTACATGTTCGAATAAAAAAAAAAATCAGATGCAAAGCAGGAGTTATCGTCTATTAGGGATCATGTCAATCAGATAACCTGACAGTATCGCATTTCTTAATAGGATCTTTCAGCCAATCGAAAGATTCAATCAAAATCACAAGCACAGCAGGACTTATCGTAGGTTAGAGATCATGCCTATTAGATAACTTCACTGTATTGCATTTCTTAATAGAATCTTTCAGCCAAACAAAAGATCCATCAAATTCAGATGCCCTTGGGAAAGGCACTTTATACGACTTTCCTCACTTCGCTCAGGTGGAAATGAGTAGTGTATTGTCCCCTGTGTTGGTGGCGGTATTAAAACAAGTTGATAAAACTTGTGTGTGCCCCCACCACGTCTTGTGATTACATGTTGGAATTTTAAAAAAAATCAGATGCAAAGCAGGAGTTATCATTTATTAGAGATTATGCCAATCAGATAACCTCACTGTATATCGCATTGCTTAATAGGATCTTTCAGCCAATCAAAAGATCCGATCAAAATCAAGGGCACAGCAGGAGTAATTGTCTGTTAGGATCCATGCCAATCAGATAACTCGACAGTATCATGGCATCGTATTTCTTAATAGAATCTTTGACGTAGCCAATAAAAAGGTTCAATGAAATTCAGAGGCACAGCTATCCTCTGTTGGGGATCATGCCAATCAGATACCTCTACAGTATCTCATTTCTTAATAGAATCTTTGACGTAAATCAACAAAAGGATCAATTAAAGTCAGAGTCACCACATCAAAATCTTGAGCACTTTCTCGTCTTCTTATGTACGTTTCTGCAGGAGATTCCTGGCTTATTTGATATTAAATGATGTATTTTATTCAGTTGAAAGATACAGAGGTAATATCTCTAAGCGGTCTATCTCTGTGACGTCATCATCGAGATGAGTGGTTAGCAAGCCGTCTTTTGGGTCACAAGGTCAAGAGTTATAATCCGACCGTGGGAGTTCTGAAGTAGGGTTGGAGTCCTTAAGAGAGGTTATCTATAGACGTCAGATCCATCTATATGGAGGATTGCAGCTAAAGAATCCAGAAAAATTAATGAAAGTATTAAGAGACACGAACTGGAAAAAAAATTAGGAAGATGATGCAAAGTACCTAGCAGTGGTTCAAGTCAGGTTCTGTCTGTATCTGTATCTGTATAGCCGGTATAAACGCCTTTCGGCATAACACACCAGCTAAAGGTTCATTCATCCATTGGTATGTCGTGAGTCAGTTCTACCATGAAAAACCTGCCTGATGGTGTGTTTTGCAGAGATGGCGACTTTTCTCAGAGTTTTCGGCTTCGCTTTTGAAACGTGGTCAATCCTATCATGTTCCTATGTGTACGGTGTAACTGTGTCACTGGTTGGCAGAAACTGGTACTGGTACAGTAGTCGTCAATATTCCTTAGAGTTGTGTGTACGAGAGCGTCGCCCTCCCACACAGAACTAGAACTTCGCTTCTGCACTTGAGACTGCTTTTACAATCTGTTAATGGTCTTCTTTTGTTAATGGTAATTGGTCTTGATGCGTAGGCCACGCTCAATACCTGCTCTTTTCTATCTTTAGCGTTGCACATCCTTAACCCAATAAACATGTTGCCGTAGTTTTTAAATCATCCCGGCAAGAATTCGGGTGCTTCAAAGTAGAACACGAAAGGACAAATTTGTTATACAAATCACCACATGGCTTCGTTCAACTTATTTGATTCATTACATATATTAACTTTAATCTATATACTTAGAAAGGAATGAAAGTGCTGCCCCAGTTCCCCTCATAATGAACAAAGCTGAATTCAGAATGCCTGAGGCATGCGTGGGCCATGCGTGCGTTTGTTCGCAATTAAAGCGTAATTGTGGCATTTCAAAATGCCAGAGTTTAATTTATGGTGCTTTCTTCCATTACAGCCTATTATAGCCTCTCCGTTAGTGTCTAGCACCGGTTTATTTAATATACAACCCTTTATTATATTTATATAACCATGGGATCGTGGCTACACAATCTTGTGAAGTGCGCAGTCCAGTGGTTAACGACCCTGCCTCTGGCCCAAGAGGTTGGGCGTTCGAATCTCGAGTGAAATTGAAAATGATTGTTGTCGTCCATCCCACTATCATGCTGAATATTCGTACATTATTCCAACAGCGTTCGACACATTCAAGAGACCCTGCCTCTGGACCAAAGATTGGGAGTTCGAATTTCGACTGTTGTCACTCACCCGTTATGCTAAGTATTCCTGCAACATTCCAACAGCGCTCGAAACATTTCTGATTGCATTCAAATAAACCCCGAATTTTGAAGAATGCACTTGGAAAAGCCAGGAACATATTAAAACAATTCATTCAGACGGCATTCAATCTCACTCCGCCCGCCCAGTTTTTGAGAATTTGGCACAATTTTGCGAATTCTTCATTCTGCCTGGTTGTGCCTGACTCTCCTAATAAATAATAAGTCTGAAGACGCCTCATCTACAGTTCAGGAATAATAGATAAAACATCACAACACACAGAAAGTAAAATATAAACATCCTTTATTCTCTTTTCACAATTAACACAAAATAAGCGTTCTCTTTTTACTTCACATATATCTTATTATTATTATTACTTTTGACGTGATATATCTTTGATATATTTCAATAAGTCTTCTGATTTCTTTGACAAATTCCAGTCTAGTATACATATTTACATATAGTAAATATAGTAAATATGAGTTCTGAAAAGAATGTGTATTTCTCTCGTTTATGAATTACATCCGTATGCTACTTGTAGTTATGACATCAAGCAACACCGAAATATATTTTATAATCTTACGATCAATGACAACTAAAAACCACTTCAATATCACACAAACAAAACATAACAAGAATTTCACTAGAAACCTTTAAACAATACAAACGGAATAGAGAAAAGTAGAACTTGGAATACAGCATATTTGAATATTTTCAAATTGGAGAAAGTTGTTTTAAGTGAACAGTGCTCTTTCTTGAAGGTTTTTGTAGAAAGCAGCTGACGACATTCTTTATTTACTCCTAAGTGTACCTTGCCTTGTGCATGTATCATAATCAAGATATAAGGAAATAATAAAATAGATAAATACATAAATTATTAAATTAACAGACTTACTGACCATGGCACAACAGTAAAACAATATAACCTTATTACGTTTGTAAAGTTTAGACTTCCAGGAAATATAATACATAATATATAATATTTTAATACACCTTGTCGTTTGAAACAAAACCTCAAGTTCTTTTTTTTTAATTTTACATTTTATATGGAATATATAGAAATACATTTATGAACAACGGTGTCTCACGCTATACAACGTGACATCAACTTATGATATAATATGATATAATACAACATGATAGAATCATAGAATGTCATTATAAAGATTACCACAATCATATACATTAAATAAAGTCCTATAATTTTAGATACAAACCTAAATCTTGTTGAGGCGCATTTCGAGGTCTACCCTGTACTTTATGTATCATGCAATATTTGTCAAATGATTGTCGGACACATTCTTGTGGCGTTACATAAGCTCCTTGGGCCGTACTGACATGTATCACAAATGTCACAAAACTACAAGTAACATACTGTACACGAGAACCATGCAACAACCTCTTACAACTTAAACACAAGTTACAAGAATATCTTCTCCTGAAGTTCAGAGCCCGGAAAGTATGCCACTGCAACTGGGTAACCATTCCAATTTTGAAATATCTCTTCTTCTAAGTTCCCAGCAGAAATGTAAATGTAGTTGGATATGGGTGGAATTGTGTACCCAATATAAGATCCGGCTAGGGTAAACAGTCCTGCTCAGTAAACAACTGGCAGCCGTCCTGAATACATGGGAGAGGCTTGTGAAGTATACCAACTCCTCGTGAAATTTAATGATATGGAGACAACATGAACATGGGCATGAAAAGTAGCTAGATGCCAGTTTTAACAAAACGACAAAATATATAAGGTATAGTTTATAGCGTGTCCCTGGGCATCGCCGACTGAAGTTCCAGGCCTTTTTACTGTCTGTGTCTCTAGGATACATGTATGGTCTTGCAGTTGATTCTACTCAGTGTAATTCCACATGAGAAGGAAGGAAATCTAAACCAATCTTTGTTCTCTGGGTAAATTGATTTTTTTATCTCATGGCTTCTAGTTTTTCGTCTAAAACCATCAAGTGCAATATCAGGCATGTCTGGGTGCAAAGCTGGATTTCAAAGTCAATTTCCTGGTCATTCTTTGAATGTAGTAAGTTGAATCCATCTCATAGCATATTGACATCTCTGAGGCGCTGACAAAAAACGGTTGCTTGTTTTGTATCGTAGCTATAGGCTGGTTCTAGCTATTTATGAGCGGTACCGAAAAATAGCTTGTTTAAGGGGCTTTTTCAAACACTTTGAGTATGAAAATGATGACTAAAATGTGCTATGGAAAGGCAGAAAATGTCAATACCAGGAAAATTTCCCTCGTCCAGAATATTTTTGTTATGCCCCCCCCCCTCCACCCTGAAATTGCATTGGATGCCTTTAAGGTATTGACCAGTTGGTATGCTGATCCATGTAATACCGTGTACCGTGTACACGATAGGGTAGAACACTTCTATCTTCTTCAGACATTGGTTGAAGAAGGCGTTTAATTTTCGAGAAGCTATCTACGGCCAATTTCACTGTAGTGCACTTGGGAATCGTCTTCTGTCACTGTACCGTGTGAATTATATCCAAAATGCATGGGAACTGAAGGCAAAGGTGGATCTTCAATGTTCTGTATCATAAAGTGGAAAAAAATGAAAATTGAAAAATTTGGCCCAAGTATAACACCCTGTGGTGCATCCTTATGATGGGATAGCCGTAATGTTTATAGGCAACAGCGATACATGTGATTCCTCTGTCCTTGTTGACATCATATTGTCCCCAACCCCACACACTTTATATCGTCCCGGCAGCATCGTGAAACGGATCCCTTCTTGATCGATTACGTTGATGAAGGTTAGACATCCAAGTAAGCAATACTCATAGGAAATTCAAACCTAAGGGACAGTAGCAGTTCCTGTGGTATTGTTTACCATAGGAACTACATATCCTCTTAACATATCAATCACTATATGAAATGTTTTCATCTTCAACCGTTTTTGTCCAGTTACTTGTATGTAAACTAGTTCTGATAGTTCATTAGTGACGCTGAAGAAGAGTGGTGAATGTCACTCGAAACGTAGTTAGAGTTTGAATGTCCTATGAGTGATTCCTTCTTGGTTTGTAGCTTTTTTTTACCGGAGCTCTTTCAGCTCGATGTGGACGTGCTCGTTGGTCCTGGGCGAGTGCGTGAAGCGCGGGGTGCGTGAGGTGGCGAGTAGCAGCGGCGTCTGCCCGTGCGCGGCCTGGGTGGCGTGGCGGTACGACTCCCGCAGGTTGTTGTTCAGCACGCCGTACACCACGGGATTGACGCAGGTGTTGGCCAGGGCCAGCCACATCGCCACGGGGTAGACATACAGGTGCATGGTCTCGCGCTGGCTCCACGACAGGAAGCTGAAGTCCTCCAGCAGCGCGCACACGTGCAGCGGAAGCCAGGACAGCCCGAAGATCACCGTGGTGGCCGCCAGGATCTTCACGGCGCGGAGTCTGTTGGGGGACGGGTTCCTGTTCTTGACCGGAGGGCGGATCCAGATGTTCATGACGATGACGTAGTTGAGCGCGGCGTTGATGACGAGAGGTAAGGCGTAGCAGGAGATGAGCTTGAAGCACGTGTAAACGCGGCGCAGCGTGTCGGCCGGCCAGGCCTGCATGCAGACGTGCTTCCCCAGGTACACCTCGCTGTGGTGTACCATGGCCACCGGCACGTTGATGAACACAGCCACGACCCAGATGGACATGATGGCACGGGTGGCCGTCTTGGTCGAGATCTTCTCCTCCGTCGGGTAGACAACCAGGTAGTATCTGTGGAGCAAAGGGACAGAAAAAATTATACATCAGTCAGGTCCCTAAAGTGCCCCAACATGGGCTATATGGGGGTGTAGCCGGGGCTCATACAACATTTCAGAGCCCCGGCAAAGATGAAGATGAAGAAGATGAAGGTCCGAGATGGCAGTGGCCATGAGTTAATCGTGACCCCATGCGGTTATGGTAGGAAGCGCACTTCTCACCTGTAGGCATTTCAACATTTTCTTGCCATTTGTTCAATAGTACAACCCAATAAGGACAACAGAAAATACCGTTAAAACGTACAAGGGATGGCCACTGTCCACTGTGTATATGTCGCCCTTAAATTGTTTCTGAGCCATGGGCCTCTAGGAGCCCAGTTCTGATAAGGCTTTATAACAGAAGAACTTTATTGCACGGCAATTACACATGGTACAATGTATGGCAAACTACATAAAAAGAGTAACAACAATAAAATGTGTTAACCTAATGTCTAATAAAACCTAACATATCTACATCATAATTATTCAAATAAGGGATAGCACAAGTCTTTTATAAAGTGTTACAATCGAGTGGGCTAATCACAAGTTTCGGTATTTTTTCTAATAGCAAAGCAATCCTTTATATATCTACCTATTTCTGCGTTGTGGGGACCGTTACATGTAAAGATATATTCAAATATATGATATGCGTTCTGTTGTATCACGATGTCATAAGGTGATGTCTTTTACTTTCGTGAATGTGGAAATAAGCCATATATTTACGAGAAGAAAGATGCCCTAGCAGAATATTTATCTTTTCGTGGACTGTACCTTACATAACGAGGGTATCATATTCAATATTGTATACAAGATAGCTTCCCTAGTTTTAGATATTTTGATAGAAAAGAAAAATCTAAATTCCTCAAGAAAGTAGATAAAATATTCACAATAAAGGTCTTTAATGGGTAAGCCATTCATCCCAATATTTAGACATAAACCATATAGACATGAATCGTCTTCCAAAACATTAAGTACATCCATGGTGCACTACTGTACACGTCTTCATCATGTCCCTGGTAAGTACGTTATAAAGCAATTTGGCTGACGTACGAAGCAATTTAGCGTACGGGTTGAATATATAAGTGAATTTTCCTGACAATGATTGCTTCTTGATATAATTTACGCCTAATTTGCCACTTTTTGTCAATTAAAGGGGCGTTATGTAACTATTTTTCACCACAAAGTGAACTATTTTATGTTTAAAAACCGTAAGCGTTGCAAAAAGTGAGTTGAATCAACCCTAATTCATTGCAAATAAGTGCCAGAAAGTGTGTTTAAAAGCTTGAAACAGAGCTATTAGCTACGTTTGGTTGCATTCTGGTATTTTGTGATGGTGCCACAAACAGTGCACCGCGTGTGGTTCTTTTTCTTTATTGCCAACCATAAATGACGATTTTGGGTACAAAAAATGTTACATGATGCCTATTTAAGGTGATATTTTGAGCTCAAGAGGCACATTATGCCATAGAATTATTCGTATTGGCCTAGGTAGGTACAGGTACTTAGGTACAAGGTGAGTGTTTGTCTCAGAAGGTCCCGAGTTCGAATCTTGCCATGCCACCGATCTTGTGCCCTTCGGAAAGGAACTTAACACGAATTTCCTCACTTTACTCTGATGAAAATGAGTATGTCTGCTGTCCGTTCATGCGTTTGTCTGCGTTGGTGGTGGCATAAATATAAGTTGAGAAAACTTGAGTGTGCTGTCGCCATGTCTTGTGATAAAGGTTGGAATAAAAAAAAAAGTACAGATACTCACCGCTCAAAGGCAATGGCGGTGACCGTGAAGATGGAGGTACTGACAAGGGTTCCTCTGATGAAGGGCACCAGCTTACACAGGGTGTCTCCAAACTGGTCTTCTGTAAGCACATGGAGGAATACAGGTTTAGAATCATGTACAAAAGGAAGAACGTTATTGCACGACAATTGTACATGGCACAATGTATGGCAAAAAATGTTGGATATTGTTCAGAAAAAGGGTACAGAATAAAACTTAACATCCTAATTACGAAAGCAACAATGTCTAGCGTATACGCAAGTCTTTCGCGTAAGGTGTAATGTGCAAGGATTGGGTGTAACAGGTTTTTCGGTGTAATATAGCTAGCTGCCGCCACGCCGCGTGCCTGCGAAGCTGGTGTGTTACACTGGAGGGCGGTTATACCGGTTACACCTATACAGATACAGATTTATTATTATTATATTTGATGATCATTTCAAGTTGAATGATTATGTCTCTGTTCTTTTTCGTTGAAATAAAAAAAAAAGGATGAAAACAAGTGGCCGTGAGTAACGAACTTCGCCACAGGATAGAACCAGATTCCACTTACCGACATATATGTAGGTGACGAGTGTGAAGGGAAGGTTGACCAGCCCGAGGACGAGGTCTCCAGACGCCAGGTTCATGATGAAGAAGTTGGTGACGACGCCTCTGGCCTTGGGCGTCCTGAGGATCATGTACAGCACGCTTGTGTTGCCGCAGACGCACAGCATGAAGATCACAGCGTACATGAGGATGTAGATGACCATGATCACCGTAGACTGCTTGAAGGACGAGTTGATGGCGGTGAAGTCTCCGTAGTCGGACTCCACATACCCCGTCCCCTCCTCGCTGTAGTTCACCAGGCTGCCCACGTCAGCAGGCAACGCCATCGATGCCAGCAGATCCGCAACGCCGGTGGAATTTTCTGCCGTTGCCTCCATAGCACTCTTTTTGATAAAGGCGATCAAATTTCGACTAGTTTGTCACCAGAGGTGCTGAAATTTCCGGTTTTGTCCGGACAAAATGTTGAATATCTACCAGTAATAAGCATAGCCGGAACACATGGTTTCTAAAGATGCTGTTGACGTCAATGAAGCTTTTAAACAAATGAGAATGTCGCCCGCTCTTTTGGGGCTATTTTTCCGGATAGAAAGGATCGTCAGAGTGCTTGGAGCGGCATTGTGGCTTTGTCGGCAGGAGGTATTTTCGTAGACAGGACGCAGGATTTGGGCCTGCTTGAGATTTTTTTTCCAGGAAGGCAGTGAAGTGTCCTGAAATGAGAAACATGTGCGCAAGTAAGATACAAGTACTCTGTCTAATGACATGCAACGACGTCAGGCTATCCTATTCAACGGGTAGAAGTGCCTTTATCAAGATCGGGACTAATTTCTGAATGGCAATAGCTCCCAGGGTTTTCGTTCTAACGACTTTTTTGTCTATTAACGTAAGTGGTAAGCATGAGGTTAATGAGGTTGATTGAGCGAGGTGACGCATGTGCACACGCACTTTAACTTGCAGGATGGCGCCGTTGACACTTGACCGTTTGGGAACATGTGAAAAGCCATCCGTGAAATTAAACTTGAATGTTGCCAAGTACCTTTGGTAATGTGCTTATATGATGATATTTGAAGGATGCATCTCAAAGCAAAGTGCCGCACTCTGTTAGATGTATTGTCAAGTTATTTGGATTCGACCGTACCGTACTGTCAAACGTTAGATAGAATGACGTTGTTTGAAGGTCATGCCTGTCCCCTTTCTTGTGACAATTACTGACCCAATGCTTGATACCAGAAAACGTTAGATGTGGACATGGATACTAGTACTCCTTTTTGACACACTAGTGGTGTCACCAGTTAGGCCATGTTGATTTGGTTATATGGATGGCATTCTGGCGCCAATAAATTTTTGTCCTCCCCTTAACCAACCTCGTCTTGTAGCAACTGTTTGAGTAGTTTTACAGTAGCATCCATATTGAGGCTGTACCCGGCATTCTTTCAGAAAGTCCATCTGGCATACCTGCATGTACATCCGGGATACATGCACGTACATCCGGGATACCTGTATGTACATCCGGGACACCTGCATGTACATCCGGGATACCTCCATGTACATTCATGATCCGTATTTTTCGAAGTTTTCTCACGGAAATGTCTCAGAGATGCGCTGCTTCACTTCAGATACCCTCATAAATATAATCCATTCCATATCATCTGCCCGATCTGGGGGCTTACCATGCTCCCTCCGCATGAACTGAAGTGCCAAAGTGCGTGGGCCGTTTCAGCCAATAATTTCGGTCTTATGCGACGAGCCAGCTTTAATGTATTCCCGAGCCAAGTTGTGTGAACAAAGAACACCCCTCGCGCTTAAGTGCGCACTTTTAAAACACGTTGTGGCTGTTTTGAAGCACGATGCCAACGATACAAAGTGCGCGGACACGAGATGCATGTACGTCAACCAGCTCATTAGTAGGACTATAAGAAGCGAAAACAACTTTTAAAAAAAATGGGCGTTGAATGTACAGCACTAATGGGGACTCTTCGCGTTTGCCTTAAGCATGGGGCTTAATTGTATGCATCACAGTTCAGTGGCCCTTCTGAACAAAAACTGCCACCAGCAGATGGCATTCTGCATGGCAACAGAGAAATGAAGTTTCTACGGATACGAACACACGTGTCGTGAGGAATACAAATTATTGTTGATTGAACACACCTGGATCCAATTTTGTTTTCAATTTCTTATTTTTATAAAAAATAACACAAACAAATGCAAAGAAGTACCACGGATCGACATAAAATCTACTACAGATAATACAGACTCAGTGATACGAAAGTAAGATAAAAGACATCATTGAACTAATTAGTAAATACAAATCATCAGGAGAAGTAAAGTAATATGGTTAGAAATAGAATTACAAACGCAAATCATACTGATAAAAAAACAGACAATTCTAAACGACAACAGAAAAATGAAGTTGCTGTGAACAATCAAATCAATCAATCAAATGGTTTATTCTCAACCGACTTCGCAGCACCAGGCTGAATTTCGCCAATTGTAACATTCGTTTAAAAACATTATACATTATAAAATACATTATATACATTATAAAATCGTTAATGGTACATTAAAAGGAGCGTCTTACTTTAAAAAACATGTGGTGTACGAGTAATGAAGTTCTGACGTGACATAAATATAAAAGCAACATTTGTCAGTAGTGTTCTTGGGTTTCATTTAGTATTAACTATTAAGTATTCTTATCATGGACGGTACTGCACTATTTCTGTATCTAGTGGTACGAGAGATCAGTAAAGTCAGTGCTTTTGCGTTCCGTAGATTACGTCCATGTGTCTCTGCACGGGTTCGGGGTAACAGGTCTGCTGTTCGTTCTGATGCTTGAAGCCAGGACTCGTGAGGAATACAGATCGTAGTTTAATGAACACCTGTGGAGGCCATTAGCTGGAGAGGTGGAGGGAAATTTCAGACCTCGTTGCGCTCGAGTTCAAATGTGCAGCTGTGTAGAAGGCAAACTTCTTCTATTCTGCTTGTACAGATGTACACTTGTTGAAGGAAATGATTTCATAACGGGATTACAGTTGTGTAAGGGGAGCAATATGCAGGTTAATTGTATGCGCAGCATAAGCTTTGCAGCAACACCGCTTGAATGTAAGACAACGTTTACTTGGACGGCATTTTCTTGGACAGTATTTACTTGAACAGCATTTACTTGGATAGCATTTACTTGGACAGAATTTACATGGGCAGCATTTGCTTAGACAGTATTTACTTAATGTATAATATTTACTGGTGCAGTATTTACATGGCCAGCATTTACATGGACAGCATTTACATGGGAAGCATTTACACGGGAAGCATTTACATGGATAGTATTTACCTCGGCAAACAAATCTTGTGATGCTTTCTTGGACCTTTCAAAACGTACGTTTTTGCAAGTCTATAAACGAAAATCGGAGATACTCTGGTTTGTTCAGATCATACAGTAGATGAGTAGAATCAATTCAATCAATTAATTCGCAAAGTAGCCTTTTGTATAAGCTAATTATGAACCCCCGTGAAGCCAGACCATCGAAAATCAAAGACTTCATGATCAATTCACCGGACACTGCTGATGAAGTAAGGACAGGATCACTCGTACTACTAAACGGATATCGTTTGAACCCACTCATCACACTCTTCAGTGGATGACCGGGGAAGAGTTACATAAACCACATACATCAACCTCTCAAGAACCCCACTTGTTCATTTTTAAAATTTACCTGGATAGTACTGGTATTTACTTGGACAAAATTTACTTAAACATAATTTACTTATACAGCATTTACTTATACAGTATTTACTTGGATAGCATTTACTTGGATAGCATTTACTCAGACAGCATTTACTTGAACAGCATTTAGTTGGACAGCATTTACTTAGACAGCATTTACTTGAACAGCATTTAGTTGGACAGCATTTACTAGGATAGTATATTCCTGGGCATTATTAACCTGGACATTATTTACATGGACAGTATTTACCTTGTCATAAAAATCTTATGATACCCTCAAGGACCTTCCAAAACTCACCGTTTTGCGTGTGTAGTAGATTATGTATAGTCTATGCACGAAATTCGGAGATACTCTGGGTTGATCCAATCATACAGTAGATTGAGTAGAATCAAAATTCGCAAAGTAGCCTTTTGTCTAAGCTAATTATGAACCCCCGTGAAGCCAGACCATCGAAAATCAAAGACTTCATAATCAATTCACCGGACACTGCTGATAAAGTAAGGACAGGATCACTCGTACTACTAAACGGATATCGTTTGAACCCACTCATCACACTCTTCAGTGGATGACCGGGGAAGAGTTACATAAACCACATACATCAACCTCTCAAGAACCCCACTTGTTCATTTTTAAGATTTACCTGGATAGTACTGGTATTTACTTGGACAGCATTTTACTTGGACAAAATTTACTTAGACATAATTTACTTGGACAGCATTTACTTATACAGTATCTACTTGGATAGTATTTGCTTGGATAGCATTTACTTGGACAGCATTTACTTGGGCAGCATTTACTTGGACAGCATTTACTTGGACAGCATTTATTTGGACAGCATTTACTACGATAGTATATTTGTCTGGACATTATCAACCTGGACATTATTTACATGGGCAGTATTTACGTTGTCAGAAAAATCTTATGATGCTTGAAATCTTGGACCTGTCAAAGCTCACCTTTTTGCGTGTGTAGTAGATTATGTATAGTCTATGCACGAAATTCGGAGATACTCTGGGTTGATCCAATCATACAGTAGATTGAGTACCTCCATGGTAGAACCAATTCAATCAATCAATTCGCAAAGTAGCCTTTTGTCTAAGCTAATTATGAACCCCCGTGAAGTCAGACCATCGAAAATCAAAGACTTCATGATCAATTCACCGGACACAGCTGATGAAGTAAGGACAAGATCACACGTACTACTAAACGGAAATCGTTTGAACCCACTTATCACACTCTTCAGTGGATGGCCGAGGAAGTTACATAAACCACTTTTGATCAGACCTCTGATCTCTCCTACTCTGAATTTTCTTTTCGTTGTCGAATTCACTGTAAATCAATTGGATACGTTGTATACTTTGTTGTATGATTGATTCATATTATTTTGAGTTCAGCGAATGTTAGTTTTCTGTTATTTCCATTGTATAAATCGTCGTCCATTTCTGTTGTAATGTATTGCAATCTTTTAATGTGGACTCCAGGAAAACTTGTGACTTGTCACTAATGGAGATTCAAATAAACCATTCCAAAGCAAACCAAACTGTTTGCGCTTGTGGAGGACAAAGCTAAGTGTATGAAGCTCCGAAGAGTCAAACCCATGGAATAGTGCCGACCTTGGAATAGCTCTAGGCGAGAGGCTATGTGCATATTTGGGCAAATCGAGCGTGAGGTTCGTGAGAGACATCGATAGCGTCAAGTCAATTAAATAATAGCCAGAGACTGGTGACAGGTTGATATTCATCCTATTGATATGCCTGATATCCAAAAGCTTGAACAGCCTCCTCGCTAACGGCCCTGCTGATAGAGTTATTGTACAGCCGTTCATTCGTTTATGTGGAATAGAAGTAAACCTGCCGAGGTTTTAACTGTGTGTGGACCTTATCTCTCTCCTCCTGCGGCGTGCATTTGTGTGGCGGTGATTGCCTCTCCTACTTGCTGTTTGCAAAACCCGTGGGGAGTAACCGGTGAGGTATAGCGCCCTCCCAAGGCAGAAGACTCGTGCTGGAATCCTTTAACGAGCCCCGTGTCGCTTGACTTCACGGTTCATTAATAGTCTGGGCTACCCGGGCAATTCTGCTGCCTACTCTTAGAGCCTGAGATAGCAGGCAGATCATTCCGTAAGCAAACTTGCATGGGTTGCGTTTGATGCAAGCCACCAGTCTGGTGCCCACTTCTAAAGCCGGTAGCAGACAGATTATTTCTTACGTAAACTTCATCAATTGCGTTAAATGCAAGACAAAATTCTGGCGCCCACTTCTAAAGTCAGATAGCAGTCTATATCTTGATACTTTCTTACGTAGACTTCATGAATAACTGCATGAATTGAATGGCACAGCATAATTCTGCTGTCTACTTCTAAAGCCAGGCAGATCATTCCTCACGTAAATTTCATCAACTGCGTTGAATGCAGGGAAAATGCTGGTGACTACTTGTAAAGCCAGATAGCAGTCAGGTCATTCCTTACGTTCCTTCGTGAATTGCGTTTAATGCAGGACTTAATTCTGGTGCCTTCTTCTAAAGCCATAGAGCAGTCAAGAGATCATTTCTTACGCAAACTTTATGAATTGCGTTAATGCAGGACGCAGTTCTGGCGCCTACTTCTAAATCCAGATAGCGGTCAGATCATTGCGTTAACGTTAACCTCATGAATTGCATTTAATGCAGGACAGCCAACTATATGTTAAAGGATTCAATGCAATCTCAGCTAGCGTGGCAAAACAAAAGTATTTTGGATGAGGAAATCTGTCTGATATCGACATTTGCCATTTCTTAGAACTTTTTGGTATCATTTTATGCTTGAAAACGTTTGGAACAGCGTCAAAAGAAGATACAATGGCTTCTTTTTATTATTTAGTACCATCAACGAATATCTACGGGTCGAAACGAGCAGTCATTTTTCATCGGCGACACAACGTTTTTGTATCACAGATCTCATTATGATGGGATTGCTGCAACTTACTATATCAAAAAATGACCAGAAAATTGACTGAAAGTCAGTTTTGTGCTTTGGGTGTTTTGTGCTTTAGGTGTCTTTAACTCCCAGTGCAACAGTGTAAGATTTGCATCTTTTTGGTGTTCACTAAAGGTCCACTAGGAGGATATCGAAATACTGACTGAAATAAGGAATACACGCCGGCTAAAATGTGCCACAATTTGCAATAGTGTACATAGTTTTTCCACAACGACCATAAGAATAAACCCCAGGACAAGCTATTCCATTGGTGACACTAGTCTGGAAAATACAGCGGCTGCAAGACTCCGCCTCCCCCCTCCTTGTTTCCCATATCCTGTTCATTGATGCCTTCAAAAGTGCGGAGGCGGCAAGCTCTTAACACAGCCCCAGGCGAAGTCATCAGACACTAGTCTCTACCACCTCAAATGGGTTGCCGGAAAATAGTAGATATTGGCTACATAGACTGGGTAATATACCAGAGAATATAGCGCCGGCCATGGGAGTACACTTTGCAACCCACGTATTGTGGAGAAGAGGTTGCAAAGTGGACTATGGTAGGATAGCTGGTCTAATCTCCAAGCATATCCCTTTCGGTGGCAAGACAGTATTAATTAGCCAGAGAAAGTCGCCGGCCACCGACGGGTAGCCGTTGGTGGGGGTAGCAACAAAAAAAAAACGGTATATAGAAAGCTAAAGATCATTCCCCCACAACCTCTGCTTGGAGAGTAAGCTGGTCTAGTAAATTATCCATGTATATCCACAAAATATCTCAACTTTCGTATGTCTCATCTATGCCCGGGACTGCCATGCAAATATATAGGGCTGATTACCCGCACTAACCGCTGCACACAGCCACAACACCAGACCTAGAGTACTACCATCATCCTTCTAGATGGACGGATGCCTACTTCTTATGTTTGGCCCTATTTTTCATTATTTTTGGTACTATCTTTGAGGAACAAATCGGAATCTGGCGAAGATCATACATCAGTGCACACGGATTTGTTATCAGAAGCCATCTTCCACCCTAATTGCTTGTACATGTTCGTCTAATAATAATAATAATAATAATAATAATAATAATAATAATTGTTTATTGATTGATCGAAGATAGAAGAGTACAATCGCTAGCATGTTGCAGCGCAACTAATAAGTAGTGCTGAATTATATGCTAGTTTAAAAACAAAGAAACAAATCTACTCGAGGATTTCGTAACAGTAACGAACTTGATGATCATTACTGTCATGCATCACGTTGCCGCCTCGTGTGCCGGTCGTTTACAAGCGATAGAGTTGATGTGATTTGCCTAATATCACCCAAGTCGTGCAGCTATCATTTATCAGACGGCGTAAAGCAGCTCCAATGTGTTAAGCCCACGCAAGAGGTGTTTCATCTCAGCCCCTTCTAGCCCTTGGAAATACGTCACTAAAAGGATTTGGAAAGTTATCTGGTCTTTATGGAGATTGGATTGGGGGCATCTTCACACTTCTATATATGGATGGAGAGGATTTTCTGGGGATTGTCTATGACATCTTCTCACTCCAATAGACAGAATGACGTTAAAATGTCTCACAGCTTAGGAAAAATATGAGAAAGAGATGGGATAGAGGGCCCAGGGCAGATGATCTGATCATTAGTTTTAAAGCCATCCGATGCAATTTCAAGGAGGCAGAATAAAACAATATTCTGGACGAGGAAATATGTCTGATATTGACCTTTACCACCATTTCATAGCACATTTTCATCATCATTTCACACGTTTAAACGTTTGAAATACATAGGCGTCTCTTAATTTTGGTACTACCCATAACTAGCTTAAACCAACCTA
>NW_017803157.1:2598824-2600924 GCF_001625305.1 Branchiostoma belcheri
GTTATGATAAGGCTGTCATTGGGTGGAGAATATGATCAACTGATATAATCCATGCAAATGAGGCTCTTATTTACAAAATCAATGATTAAAATTGTAGAATTCGTCACACGCAAGGGTTAACATCTTTTGGCGAAGGTATGAGATCGTGGAACTCTTGTTGGTACTATTTTTGAGGAACAAATCGGAATCTGGCGAAGATCATACATCAGTGCACACGGATCTTGTTATCAAAAGCCATCTTCCACCCTAATTGCTTGTACATGTTCGTCTAATAATAATAATAATAATAATAATAATTGTTTATTGATTGATCGAAGATAGAAGAGTACAATCGCTAGCATGTTGCAGCGCAACTAATAAGTAGTGCTGAATTATATGCTAGTTTAAAAACAAAGAAACAAATCTACTCGAGGATTTCGTAACAGTAACGAACTTGATGATCATTACTGCCATGCATCACGTTGCCGCCTCGTGTGCCGGTCGTTTACAAGCGATAGAGTTGATGTGATTTGCCTAATATCACCCAAGTCGTGCAGCTATCATTTATCAGACGGAGTAAAGCAGCTCCAATGTGTTAAGCCCACGCAAGAGGTGTTTCATCTTAGCCCCTTCTAGCCCTTGGAAATACGTCACTAAAAGGATTTGGAAAGTTATCTGGTCTTTATGGAGATTGGATTGGGGGCATCTTCACACTTCTATATATGGATGGAGAGGATTTTCTGGGGATTGTCTATGACATCTTCTCACTCCAACAGACAGAATGACGTTAAAATGTCTCACAGCTTAGGAAAAATATGAGAAAGAGATGGGATAGAGGGCCCAGGGCAGATGATCTGATCATTAGTTTTAAAGCCATCCGATGCAATTTCAAGGAGGCAGAATAAAAACAATATTCTGAACGAGGAAATATGTCTGATATTGACCTTTACCACCATTTCATAGCACATTTTCATCATCATTTTACACTTGAAGCGTGTGAAGTATAGGCGTCTCTTTATTATTTGCTACTACCCATAACTAGCTTAAACCAACCTACCATGAAAAGCAAGGTACCATTTTTTGTCAGAGATATCGTATTTTTGCCTCACAGATATGCTATGAATAGGATTGATTCAACTTACTACATCAAAAACATAACCGAAAATTGACATTGAAATCCAAATTTGTCGCCCTGAAATTGCACTGGGGGTATTTTAGTTTCTCTTTCCATTTGTACATTACCATGTATATTGAATATGTACAAGGTAATACATACTATTTGCTCAAATCTTTTAAAGTAGTAGTATTTTTATATGATTTTTGTTCTAGATTCTACACATTCTAATAAATAATTTTAGATGGCCGGTGCTTTTTTCGTGGTTTCCACAGGCTAGGATGGCTGCTGTTAGTAAAATTGAATTCGCTTCACCTTGGTAACAGATCCAAAAATATCTTCTATATGTATGGATGGTGATGTACGGTGACAGGTGGAGATTTCCTGTCTTTGTTCGTCATCCGGTCTCAGAAGACCATTATAGTCGCAGTGTCTAAATGCACGCTGTGGTTGAATAGTCCAATTTGCTATGCCTTTCTGTTAGAGCTGCATTATGTTGCATTAGGACGATATACAAAATGTAAATTTTCTGGTCATTTCTATACAAAGTAAGTTGAATCAACCCTACTCTGTCGCAAATAAGCGCCATTGAGGTGGTGTAGATGCCTAAATATGACACCTTACGGGTGTGTTTAAAAGTTTGAGACACAGCTGTCAGCCATGTTTGTTTACATTCTGGTAATTTGTGGTGGCACCACAAACTGAGTGCACCTCCTGTGGGCTGTTTTAGCGCCAAACATTTATGTCAGAAATGTGAGATAACTGCAAAAATATGTTAAAAAGTGGAAGTAAATTACAATTCCACAAATATTCCTTTAAACAAAATATTTCAATTTTTGCAAAAAAAAATTACATAATGCCCCTTTAATGATGCGATCTACGACATGCATGCTTTGACCAAATGTCAGTAAAAACCGTGAATTGTGTGGTATCACTACTCTCCAAGCAGAGGTTTGGGTTTTGGAGGTATTTTTAGCGTGTTTTTAGGCTTTTTTATCGGGGTTTCT